>NC_060190.1:7638155-7855655 GCF_021184085.1 Oncorhynchus gorbuscha | reverse complement strand
ACCCTCATACACTCACACACTGATACCCTCATACACTCACACACTGATACCCTCATACACTCACACACTGATACCCTCATACACTCACACACTGATACCCTCATACACTCACACACTGATACACCCATACATTCACACACTGATACCCTCATACACACACACACTGATACCCTCATACACTCACACACTGATACCCTCATACACTCACACACTGATACCCTCATACACTCACACACTGATACCCTCATACACACACACACTGATACCCTCATACACACACACACTGATACCCTCATACACTCACACACTGATACCCTCATACACTCACACACTGATACCCCCATACACACACACACTGATACCCTCATACACACACACACTGATACCCTCATACACACACACACTGATACCCTCATACACTCACACACTGATACCCTCATACACTCACACACTGATACCCCCATACACACACACTGATACCCTCATACACACACACACTGTTACCCTCATACACACACACACTGATACCATCAAACACTCACACACTGATACCCCCATACACACACACACTGATACCCTCATACACACACACACTGATACCCTCATACACTCACACACTGATACCCTCATACACTCACACACTGATACCCTCATACACACACACACTGATACCCTCATACACTCACACACTGATACCCTCATACACTCACACACTGATACCCCCATACACTCACACACTGATACCCTCATACACTCACACACTGATACCCTCATACACTCACACACTGATACCCTCATACACTCACATACTGATACCCTCATACACTCACACACTGATACCCTCATACACACACACACTGATACCCTCATACACTCACACACTGATACCCTCATACACTCACACACTGATACCCTCATACACACACACACTGATACCCTCATACACTCACACACTGATACCCTCATACACACACACACTGATACCCTCATACACTCACACACTGATACCCTCATACACACACACACTGATACCCTCATACACTCACACACTGATACCCTCATACACTCACACACTGATACCCTCATACACACACACACTGATACCCTCATACACTCACACACTGATACCCTCATACACACACACACTGATACCCTCATACACTCACACACTGATACCCTCATACACACACACTGATACCCTCATACACTCACACACTGATACCCTCATACACTCACACACTGATACCCTCATACACACACACACTGATACCCTCATACACTCACACACTGATACCCTCATACACTCACACACTGATACCCTCATACACTCACACACTGATACCCTCATACACTCACACACTGATACCCTCATACACTCACACACTGATACCCTCATACACTCACATACTGATACCCTCATACACTCACACACTGATACCCCCATACACTCACACACTGATACCCTCATACACACACACACTGATACCCTCATACACACACACACTGATACCCTCATACACTCACACACTGATACCCTCATACACTCACACACTGATACCCTCATACACTCACACACTGATACCCTCATACACTCACACACTGATACCCTCATACACTCACACACTGATACACCCATACATTCACACACTGATACCCTCATACACACACACACTGATACCCTCATACACTCACACACTGATACCCTCATACACTCACACACTGATACCCCCATACACACACACACTGATACCCTAATACACACACACACTGATACCCTCATACACACACACACTGATACCCTCATACACTCACACACTGATACCCTCATACACTCACACACTGATACCCCCATACACACACACACTGATACCCTCATACACACACACACTGATACCCTCATACACACACACACTGATACCCTCATACACTCACACACTGATACCCTCATACACTCACACACTGATACCCCCATACACACACACACTGATACCCTCATACACACACACACTGATACCCTCATACACACACACACTGATACCCTCATACACTCACACACTGATACCCCCATACACACACACACTGATACCCTCATACACTCACACACTGATACCCCCATACACTCACACACTGATACCCCCATACACTCACACACTGATATCCACACACACTCAAGCTGCACACACACACTTGGAAACTCGGATTCATTCAAGTACACTAACACTCACTAACCAAACAACAAAGCCTGCTGGTGAATCTCTGTAGACAACATGTGTGTATTTAGGACTCAGGCTTTGGAATACAACATTCTTCATGAACAATTCATATTCAAAACATGAATGTGGCTCTATGGTTAAAACGTACTATTAGAACCCAGGTGTGTACGTTATTGGAGGAGGAGGTACAGTAGCATCATTACTCATCTGTAACAAGTTCTTCTCACAGAGAAAATAAGACATTTTAGAAGGGGGGGAAACATCTCCCTCTACTTCAAATCTGAATGATACAAGCAGAAGGATATACACACTCTGTCTCTGCACTTTGAATTCTCCGTCACACAAGGGACAGATATGTCACCAACGAGGATTCGGACTCCTTCGCTACGACACCGCCCTTCCACTGCCCAACCCCCAACCCCCACCCTCAGTCCCTCATCCAGGCCTGACAGACGCCCCCAGTGAAAGAGGGGGCGGATGTGGGACTGGTGGGAGAAAGGTGGCATGGTGCCAACACAGCCTGGATAAATACCTTTGTTCCCCCAGAAATAGGATGGGCAGAAAGTAGGCTCAGCTAACGAAGACACACTAAACCACTAGTCTGGTGTATGTTTGGTCAAAATATCATGTCTTTCCTTCCTTGAAGGGAAGGTTTGGTGGGGTGTTGGATGGTTATAATGTGAGTCCTTTTCTCCCTTAAAGGGAAGGTTTGGTGGGGTGTTGGATGGTTATAATGTGAGTCCTTTTCTCCCTTAAAGGGAAGGTTTGGTGGGGTGTTGGATGATTATAATGTGAGTCCTTTTCTCCCTTAAAGGGAAGGTTTGATAGGGTGTTGGATGGTTATAATGTGAGTCCTTTTCTCCCTTAAAGGGAAGGTTTGGTGGGGTGTTGGATGGTTATAATGTGAGTCCTTTTCTCCCTTAAAGGGAAGGTTTGGTGGGGTGTTGGATGGTTATAATGTGAGTCCTTTTCTCCCTTAAAGGGAAGGTTTGGTGGGGTGTTGGATGGTTATAATGTGAGTCCTTTTCTCCCTTAAAGGGAAGGTTTGGTGGGGTGTTGGATGGTTATAATGTGAGTCCTTTTCTCCCTTAAAGGGAAGGTTTGGTGGGGTGTTGGATGGTTATAATGTGAGTCCTTTTCTCCCTTAAAGGGAAGGTTTGGTGGGGTGTTGGATGGTTATAATGTGAGTCCTTTTCTCCCTTAAAGGGAAGGTTTGGTGGGGTGTTGGATGGTTATAATGTGAGTCCTTTTCTCCCTTAAAGGGAAGGTTTGGTGGGGTGTTGGATGGTTATAATGTGAGTCCTTTTCTCCCTTAAAGGGAAGGTTTGGTGGGGTGTTGGATGGTTAAAATGTGAGTCCTTTTTCTGTGTCTGACCATGTCTGTGCCTGACCATGTATGTGTCTGTGCCTGGCCATGTCTGTGCCTGACCATGTCTGTATCTGTGCCTGGCAATGTCTGTGTCTGACCATGTCTGTGCCTGACCCTGCCTGTGCCTGACCATGTCTGTGCCTGGCCATGTCTGTGCCTGACCATGTCTGTCTGTGCCTGACCATGTCTGTGCCTGACCATGTCTGTGTCTGTGCCTGACCCTGTCTGTGTCTATGCCTGACCCTGTCTGTGTCTGTGCCTGACCCTGTCTGTGTCTGACCATGTCTGTGTCTGTGCCTGACCCTGTCTGTGTCTGTGCCTGACCATGTCTGTGCCTGACCATGTCTGTGTCTGACCATGTCTGTGCCTGACCATGTCTGTGCCTGACCATGTCTGTGTCTGACCATGTCTGTGCCTGACCATGTCTGTGCCTGACCATGTCTGTGCCTGTCCATGTCTGTGCCTGACCATGTCTGTGCCTGACCCTGTCTGTGTCTGACCATGTCTGTGTCTGTGCCTGACCCTGTCTGTGTCTGTGCCTGACCATGTCTGTGCCTGACCATGTCTGTGCCTGGCCATGTCTGTGCCTGACCATGTCTGTGCCTGTCCATGTCTGTGCCTGATCATGTCTGTGCCTGACCATGTCTGTGTCTGTGCCTAACCCTCTCTGTGTCTCTGTCTGTGCCTGACCCTCTCTGTGTCTGACCCTCTCTGTCTGTGTCTGACCCTCTCTGTGTCTGTGTCTGTGCCTGACCCTCTCTGTATCTGTGTCTGACCCTGTCTGTGTCTGGTCCTGACCCTGTCTGTGTCTGGTCCTGACCCTGTCTGTGTCTGTGCCTGTCCATGTCTGTGTCTGGCCCTGTCTTTGCCTGGTCCTGACCCTGTCTGATCCTGACCCTGTCTGTGTCTGACCCTCTCTGTGTCTGATCCTGACCCTCTCTATGTCTGATCCTGACCCTCTCTGTGTCTGTGCCTGTCCATGTCTGTGTCTGTGCCTGTCCATGTCTGTGTCTGTGCCTGACCATGTCTGTGTCTGGCCATGTCTTTGCCTGTCCATGTCTGTGTCTAGTCCTGACCCTGTCTGATCCTGACCCTGTCTGTGTCTGGTCCTGACCCTGTCTGATCCTGACCCTGTCTGTGTCTGGTCCTGATCCTGTCTGATCCTGACCCTGTCTGTGTCTGGTCCTGACCCTGTCTGATCCTGACCCTGTCTGTGTCTGACCCTCTCTGTGTCTGCACCTGACCCTCTCTGTGTCTGTGCCTGTCCATGTCTGTGTCTGTGCCTGACCATGTCTGTGTCTGGCCATGTCTTTGCCTGACCATGTCTGTGCCTGACCATGTCTGTGCTTGACCATGTCTTTGCCTGACCATGTCTGTGTCTGGTCCTGACCCTGTCTGTGCCTGACCATGTCTGTGCCTGACCATGTCTGTGCTTGACCATGTCTTTGCCTGTCCATGTCTGTGTCTGGTCCTGACCCTGTCTGATCCTAACCCTGTCTGTGTCTGGTCCTGACCCTGTCTGTGCCTGACCCTGTCTGTGCCTGACCATGTCTGTGTCTGGCCATGTCTTTGCCTGAACATGTCTGTGCCTGACCATGTCTGTGCTTGACCATGTCTTTGCCTGACCATGTCTGTGTCTGGTCCTGACCCTGTCTGTGCCTGACCCTGTCTGTGCCTGACCATGTCTGTGTCTGGCCATGTCTTTGCCTGAACATGTCTGTGCCTGACCATGTCTGTGCTTGACCATGTCTTTGCCTGACCATGTCTGTGCCTGACCATGTCTGTGCCTGACCATGTCTTTGCCTGACCATGTCTGTGCCTGACCATGTCTGTGTCTGACCCTGTGTCTGTGCCTGACCCTGTGTCTGTGCCTGTCTGTGCCTGACCATGTCTGTGTCTGACCCTGTGTCTGTGCCTGACCCTGTGTCTGTGCCTGTCTGTGCCTGACCATGTCTTTGCCTGTCCATGTCTGTGTCTGGTCCTGACCCTGTCTGATCCTGACCCTGTCTGTGTCTGGTCCTGACCCTGTCTGTGTCTGACCCTCTCTGTGTCTGATCCTGACCCTCTCTGTGTCTGATCCTGACCCTGTCTGTGTCTGATCCTGACCTTCTCTGTGTCTGATCCTGACCCTGTCTGTGTCTGACCCTCTCTGTGTCTGTGTCTGACCCTCTCTGTGTCTGATCCTGACCCTCTCTGTGTCTGATCCTGACCCTGTCTGTGTCTGACCCTCTCTGTGTCTGATCCTGACCCTGTCTGTGTCTGATCCTGACCCTCTCTGTGTCTGATCCTGACCCTCTCTGTGTCTGATCCTGACCCTCTCTGTGTCTGATCCTGACCCTCTCTGTGTCTGATCCTGACCCTCTCTGTGTCTGGTCCTGACCCTGTCTGATCCTGACCCTGTCTGTGTCTGACCCTCTCTGTGTCTGATCCTGACCTTCTCTGTGTCTGTGCCTGTCCATGTCTGATCCTGACCCTGTCTGTGTCTGGTCCTGACCCTGTCTGTGTTTGGCCCTCTCTGTGTCTGATCCTGACCCTCTCTGTGTCTGATCCTGACCTTCTCTGTGTCTGTGCCTGTCCATGTCTGTGTCTGTGCCTGACCATGTCTGTGTCTGTGCCTGTCCATGTCTGTGTCTGTGCCTGTCCATGTCTGTGTCTGTGCCTGACCATGTCTTTGCCTGACCATGTCTGTGTCTGATCCTGACCTTCTCTGTGTCTGTGCCTGTCCATGTCTGTGTCTGTGCCTGACCATGTCTTTGCCTGACCATGTCTGTGTCTGATCCTGACCTTCTCTGTGTCTGATCCTGACCTTCTCTGTGTCTGTGCCTGTCCATGTCTGTGTCTGTGCCTGAACATGTCTGTGTCTGTGCCTGTCCATGTCTGTGTCTGTGCCTGACCATGTCTTTGCCTGACCATGTCTGTGTCTGATCCTGACCTTCTCTGTGTCTGTGCCTGTCCATGTCTGTGTCTGTGCCTGACCATGTCTTTGCCTGACCATGTCTGTGTCTGATCCTGACCTTCTCTGTGTCTGACCATGTCTGTGTCTGTGCCTGCCTGTCCATGTCTGTGTCTGTGCCTGACCATGTCTTTGCCTGACCATGTCTGTGTCTGATCCTGACCTTCTCTGTGTCTGTGCCTGTCCATGTCTGTGTCTGTGCCTGACCATGTCTTTGCCTGACCATGTCTGTGTCTGATCCTGACCTTCTCTGTGTCTGTGCCTGTCCATGTCTGTGTCTGTGCCTGACCATGTCTTTGCCTGACCATGTCTGTGTCTGATCCTGACCTTCTCTGTGTCTGTGCCTGTCCATGTCTGTGTCTGTGCCTGACCATGTCTGTGTCTGTGCCTGACCATGTCTTTGCCTGACCATGTCTGTGTCTGTGCTTGACCATGTCTGTGTCTGTGCCTGACCATGTCTGTGCCTGACCATGTCTGTCTGTCTGATCCTGACCTGACTCTGTGTCTGTGCCTGTCCATGTCTGTGTCTGTGCCTGACCATGTCTTTGCCTGACCATGTCTGACCATGTCTGTGTCTGACCATGTCTGTGTCTGACCCTGTGTCTGTGCCTGTCCATGTCTGACCCTGTCTGTGCCTGATCCATGTCCTTGCCTGACCATGTCTGTGCCTGTCCATGTCTGTGTCTGGTCCTGACCCTGTCTGTGTCTGTGCCTGACCATGTCTGTGTCTGTGCCTGACCATGTCTGTGTCTGTGCCTGACCATGTCTGTGTCTGACCATGTCTGTGCCTGTCCATGTCTGTGTCTGTGCCTGACCATGTGCCTGACCATGTCTGTGCCTGACCATGTCTGTGTCTGACCATGTCTGTGTCTGACCCTATGTCTGTGTCTGTCTGTGCCTGACCCTCTCTGTGTCTGATCCTGACCTTCTCTGTGTCTGTGCCTGTCCATGTCTGTGTCTGGTCCTGACCCTGTCTGTGTCTGTGCCTGACCATGTCTGTGTCTGTGCCTGACCATGTCTGTGTCTGTGCCTGACCATGTCTGTGTCTGACCATGTCTGTGCCTGTCCATGTCTGTGTCTGTGCCTGTCCATGTCTGTGTCTGTGCCTGACCATGTCTGTGTCTGACCATGTCTGTGCCTGTCCATGTCTGTGTCTGTGCCTGTCCATGTCTGTGTCTGTGCCTGACCATGACTGTGTCTGGCCATGTCTTTGCCTGGTCCTGATCCTGTCTGATCCTGACCCTGTCTGTGTCTTTCTGACCATGACCCTGTCTGTCCTGACCATGTCTGTGTCTGTCCTGACCCTGTCTGTGCCTGACCCTGTCTGTGCCTGTCTGTCTGTGCCTGACCATGTCTGTGCCTGACCTGACCCTGTCTATGTCTGATCCTGACCCTCTCTGTGTCTGTGCCTGTCCATGTCTGTGTCTGTGCCTGACCATTCTGTGTCTGTGTCTGACCATGTCTTTGCCTGAGCCTGTCTGTGTTCTGACCCTGAGCCATGTCTGTGCCTGACCATGTCTGTGTCTGTGCCTGACCATGTCTGTGTCTGACCATGTCTGTGCCTGACCCTGTCTGTGCCTGACCCTGTCTGTGCCTGACCATGTCTGTGCCTGACCATGTCTGTGTCTGACCATGTCCTGTCTGTGTCCTTCTGATAATCTGCTCTGTTCTAATGTCGGACCATGTGTCTGTGCCTGACCCTGTCTGTATCTGACCCTGAGCCTGTCTGTGTTACTGACCCTGAGCCTGTCTGTGTCTGACCCTGTGTCTGTGTCTGACCCTGTCGGTGTCTCTGTCTGTGCCTGACCCTCTCTGTGTCTGTGTCTGACCCTGTGTCTGTGTCTGACCCTGTGTCTGTGCCTGACCCTGTCTGTGTCTGACCCTGAGCCTGTCTGTGTCCTTCTGATAATCTGCTCTGTTTATAATGTGGAGCCGGCCTGTGTGTGTCTGTGTCTGACCCTGAGCCTGTCTGTGTCCTTCTGATAATCTGCTCTGTTTATAATGTGGAGCCGGCCTGTGTCCTTCTGATAATCTGCTATGTTTATAATGTGGAGCCGGCCTGTGTCCTTCTGATAATCTGCTCTGTTTATAATGTGGAGCCGGCCTGTGTCCTTCTGATCATCTGATCTGTTTATAATGTGGAGCCGGCCTGTGTCCTTCTGATAATCTGATCTGTTTATAATGTGGAGCTGGCCTGTGTCCTTCTGATAATCTGATCTGTTTATAATGTGGAGCTGGCCTGTGTCCTTCTGATAATCTGATCTGTTTATAATGTGGAGCCGGCCTGTGTCCTTCTTATAATCTGATCTGTTTATAATGTGGAGCCGGCCTGTGTCCTTCTGATAATCTGATCTGTTTATAATGTGGAGCCGGCCTGTGTCCTTCTGATAATCTGATCTGTTTATAATGTGGAGCCGGCCTGTGTCCTTCTGATAATCTGCTCTGTTTATAATGTGGAGCTGGCCTGTGTCCTTCTGATAATCTGCTCTGTTTATAATGTGGAGCCGGCCTGTGTCCTTCTGATAATCTGATCTGTTTATAATGTGGAGCCGGCCTGTGTCCTTCTGATAATCTGATCTGTTTATAATGTGGAGCCGGCCTGTGTCCTTCTGATCATCTGATCTGTTTATAATGTGGAGCCGGCCTGTGTCCTTCTGATAATCTGCTCTGTTTATAATGTGGAGCTGGCCTGTGTCCTTCTGATAATCTGCTCTGTTTATAATGTGGAGCTGGCCTGTGTCCTTCTGATAATCTGCTCTGTTTATAATGTGGAGCCGGCCTGTGTCCTTCTGATAATCTGCTCTGTTTATAATGTGGAGCCGGCCTGTGTCCTTCTGATAATCTGATCTGTTTATAATGTGGAGCCGGCCTGTGTGTCCCTGTGCATATCTTAAGTTGTTTATCATGCAAATGGGGGTACGCTGTTCTGTTCTGTCTGCTCCTCCTAATGGTCCATAACACAAACACACACACACACATACACTTTTGGACTCTGCATTTCAAAAAGGGGATTGTGTGTGTGTGTGTGTGTGTGTGTGTGTGTGTGTGTGTGTGTGTGTGTGTGTGTGTGTGTGTGTGTGTGTGTGTGTGTGTGTGTGTGTGTGTGTGTGTGTGTGTGTGTGTGTGTGTGTGTGTGTGTGTGTGTGTGTGTGTGTGTGGCTATGGCGCTCTCTCTATCTCTCTCTCTCTCTCTTTATCTCTCTCTCTCTCTTTATTTCTCTCTCTCTATCTCTCTCTCTCTCTCTTTATCTCTCTCTCTCTCTTTATTTCTCTCTCTCTCTGGACAAGGAGGATAGCAACAAACTCATAAGATGAGCGTGAGGATGACGAAGAACGCCTTCATCAATCTCACTTCACGCAACACCACACACAAGCACAAACATACTCACACCACACACACTCACGCCACACACACTCACACCACACACACTCACACATGATCCATTAGGCTTGTACTGTTAATAACAGGCCATTGCATAACATTAGTGACCCAGTGATATCATGTGGAGACGTTACGCATCAAGATCTAAATGAGCATAGAAAGATTGTAGAGGCAGCTGACTAGAGCCAAGAGGCATAGTGGGCCTGTGTGTGTGTGTGTGTGTGTGTGTGTGTGTGTGTGTGTGTGTGTGTGTGTGTGTGTGTGTGTGTGTGTGTGTGTGTGTGTGTGTGTGTGTGTGTGTGTGTGTGTGTGTGTGTGTGTGTGTGTGTGTGTGTGTGCACGCGCGCGTGCGTGTGTGTGTGTCTTGCTTAACAAACGGAAGCATAATTACTGATAAAATACAAGAGGTCATTAGATTTGACAGAAGAGAGGATAACTAGACCACAGCCCAACACAGAGAGCATAGCGACAAAGCCACTGTATTGTACATGGACCTATATCTAGGCCTATGGGGTCCATACCCACAGACACTGTATTGTACATGGACCTATATCTAGGCCTATGGGGTCCATACCCACAGACACTGTATTGTACATGGACCTATATCTAGGCCTATGGGGTCCATACCCACAGACACTGTATTGTACATGGACCTATATCTAGGCCTATGGGGTCCATACCCACAGACGCTGTATTGTACATGGACCTATATCTAGGCCTATGGGGTCCATACCCACAGACACTGTATTGTACATGGACCTATATCTAGGCCTATGGGGTCCATACCCACAGACACTGTATTGTACATGGACCTATATCTAGGCCTATGGGGTCCATACCCACAGACACTGTATTGTACATGGACCTATATCTAGGCCTATGGGGTCCATACCCACAGACGCTGTATTGTACATGGACCTATATCTAGGCCTATGGGTTCCATACCCACAGACGCTGTATTGTACATGGACCTATATCTAGGCCTATGGGGTCCATACCCACAGACACTGTATTGTACATGGACCTATATCTAGGCCTATGGGGTCCATACCCACAGACGCTGTATTGTACATGGACCTATATCTAGGCCTATGGGGTCCATACCCACAGACGCTGTATTGTACATTAAAGGGATACTTCAGGATTTTGGCAATGAGTCCATTTATCTACTTCCCCCGAGTCAGATGAACTCGTGGATACCATTTATACGTCTCTGTGTTCAGTATGAAGGAAGTTAGAGTTAGTTTCGGGAGCCAATGCTAACTAGCGTAATGACTGGAGTCATTACACTAACACTAGTTAGTAATTGAGCTAGCGATAGTTAGCAACTTCCTTCAAATTGCACGCAGAGGCGTAAAATGGTATCCACAAGATCATTAGACTCAGGGGAAGTAGTGTAAATAAAGGTCCTCATTGCCAAAATCCCAAAGTAACCCTTTATGCTATATCTAGGTCTTTGAGGTCCATACCAATAGACACTGTATTGTACATGGAGCTGTGTGTTTACCTATACCCCACTGTATTGTACATGGAGCTGTGTGTTTGCCTATACCCCACTGCATTGTACATGGAGCTGTGTGTTTACCTATACCCCACTGTATTGTACATGGAGCTGTGTGTTTACCTATACCCCACTGTATTGTACATGGAGCTCTGTGTTTACCTATACGCCACTGTGTTGTACATGGAGCTGTGTGTTTACCTATACCCCACTGTGTTGTACATGGAGCTTTGTGTTTACCTATACCCCATTGTGTTGTACATGGAGCTGTGTGTTTACCTACACCCCACTGTATTGTACATGGAGCTGTGTGTTTACCTATACCCCACTGTATTGTACATGGAGCTGTGTGTTTACCTATACCCCACTGTGTTGTACATGGAGCTGTGTGTTTACCTATACGCCACTGTAATGTACATGGAGCTGTGTGTTTACCTATACCCCACTGTGTTGTACACGGAGCTTTGTGTTTACCTATACCCCATTGTGTTGTACATGGAGCTGTGTGTTTACCTACACCCCACTGTATTGTACACGGAGCTGTGTGTTTACCTATAGCCCACTGTATTGTACATGGAGCTGTGTGTTTACCTATACCCCACTGTATTGTACATGGAGCTGTGTGTTTACCTATACCCCACTGTAATGTACATGGAGCTGTGTGTTTACCTATACCCCACTGTGTTGTACATGGAGCTTTGTGTTTACCTATACCCCATTGTGTTGTACATGGAGCTGTGTGTTTACCTACACCCCACTGTATTGTACATGGAGCTGTGTGTTTACCTATACCCCACTGTATTGTACATGGAGCTGTGTGTTTACCTATACCCCACTGTATTGTACATGGAGCTGTGTGTTTACCTATACCCCACTGTGCTGTACATGGAGCTGTGTGTTTACTTATACCCCACTGTGTTGTACATGGAGCTGTGTGTTTACCTATACCCCACTGTATTGTACATGGAGCTGTGTGTTTACCTATACCCCACTGTATTGTACATGGAGCTGTGTGTTTACTTATACCCCACTGTGTTGTACATGGAGCTGTGTGTTTACCTATACCCCACTGTGTTGTACATGGAGCTGTGTGTTTACTTATACCCCACTGTGTTGTACATGGAGCTGTGTGTTTACTTATACCCCACTGTGTTGTACATGGAGCTGTTTGTTTACCTATACCCCACTGTGTTGTACATGGAGCTGTGTGTATACCTATACCCCACTGTATTGTACATGGAGCTGTGTGTTTACCTATACCCCACTGTATTGTACATGGAGCTGTGTGTTTACCTATACCCCACTGTATTGTACATGGAGCTGTGTGTTTACCAATACCCCACTGTATTGTACATGGAGCTGTGTGTTTACCTATACCCCACTGTATTGTACATGGAGCTGTGTGTTTACCTATACCCCACTGTATTGTACATGGAGCTGTGTGTTTACCTATTCCCCACTCTATTGTACATGGAGCTGTGTGTTTACCTATACCCCACTGTGTTGTACATGGAGCTGTGTGTATACCTATACCCCACTGTATTGTACATGGAGCTGTGTGTTTACCTATACCCCACTGTATTGTACATGGAGCTGTGTGTTTACCTATACCCCACTGTATTGTACATGGAGCTGTGTGTTTGCCTATACCCCACTGTATTGTACATGGAGCTGTGTGTTTACCTATACCCCACTGTATTGTACATGGAGCTGTGTGTTTACCTATACCCCACTGTATTGTACATGGAGCTGTGTGTTTACCTACACCCCACTGTATTGTACATAGAGCTGTGTGTTTACCTACACCCCACTGTATTGTACATGGAGCTGTGTGTTTACCTATACCCCACTGTGTTGTACATGGAGCTTTGTGTTTACCTATACCCCATTGTGTTGTACATGGAGCTGTGTGTTTACCTACACCCCACTGTATTGTACACGGAGCTGTGTGTTTACCTATACCCCACTGTATTGTACATGGAGCTGTGTGTTTGCCTATACCCCACTGTATTGTACATGGAGCTGTGTGTTTACCTACACCCCACTGTATTGTACATGGAGCTGTGTGTTTACCTATACCCCACTGTATTGTACATGGAGCTGTGTGTTTACCTACACCCCACTGTATTGTACATAGAGCTGTGTGTTTACCTACACCCCACTGTATTGTACATGGAGCTGTGTGTTTACCTATACCCCACTGTGTTGTACATGGAGCTTTGTTTTTACCTATACCCCATTGTGTTGTACATGGAGCTGTGTGTTTACCTACACCCCACTGTATTGTACATGGAGCTGTGTGTTTACCTATACCCCACTGTATTGTACATGGAGCTGTGTGTTTACCAATACCCCACTGTATTGTACATGGAGCTGTGTGTTTACCTATACCCCACTGTATTGTACATGGAGCTGTGTGTTTACCTATACCCCACTGTATTGTACATGGAGCTGTGTGTTTACCTATACCCCACTGTATTGTACATGGAGCTGTGTGTTTACCAATACCCCACTGTATTGTACATGGAGCTGTGTGTTTGCCTATACCCCACTGTATTGTACATGGAGCTGTGTGTTTACCTATAACCCACTGTATTGTACATGGAGCTGTGTGTTTACCTATACCCCACTGTATTGTACATGGAGCTGTGTGTTTACCTATACCCCATTGTGTTGTACATGGAGCTGTGTGTTTACCTACACCCCATTGTGTTGTACATGGAGCTGTGTGTTTACCTATACCCCATTGTGTTGTACATGGAGCTGTGTGTTTACCTATACCCCATTGTGTTGTACATGGAGCTGTGTGTTTACCTATACCCCACTGTATTGTACATGGAGCTGTGTGTTTACCTATACCCCACTGTATTGTACATGGAGCTGTGTGTTTACCTATACCCCACTGTATTGTACATGGAGCTGTGTGTTTACCTATACCCCACTGTATTGTACATGGAGCTGTGTGTTTACCTATTGGTTATTCGTCATTTGGAGAACCCTCACTGATAAAACATTGAACTGAAAACCATCCTCACATTGATGAGTTCAATGCAGCATACTACTTTTCTTTATACTAAGCCCGCATTTATATCCATAATTGTTTTTAGAAATGTTTATAATAACTCAAAGAGGAAAATTAAACTGTCAAACACACAAAGTTCTTTTCCACCAACGTCTGTAAGACAGAACTATTTGTTTGAGCTGCTCATCATGGTTTTGCTTCATTTAGCTGTGGTTAGACAACCGCCGTAAGAAGTCCTTAATTAACTAAATGAAGACTAAGAGAACCCTGACAATTAGCGGCTCGAGCAGGATTCCTCAAATAAATGCCTCTTCCATGACAGTTCACCGTAATTACTTTCCTACACGTTTTTTTAAACTTATTTTATATTTTAGCGCCAGAGTATGAGTTGGCAGGCATGTATTTGAGGGGAAGAGATATGTCTCTGTGAAAACCACAGCGAGATGGAGATACATCTATCGAGACCACATGAGACGGAAACTAGGCTTGCGTCCCAAGTGGCACTTTATTCCCTATACAGTGCACTACTTTTGATCAGAACCCACTATATACGGGCCCTGTATCAAAAGTAGTGCACTATATAGGGAATATGGTTCCGTTTGGGACGCAGCCCTTTCTCTCTTTTCCCGTCTCTCTCTCCCTCTCTCTTTCTTTCGGAGAGTAGAATGGGAGTTATATTGGGCTTCTATCCCCATTTCAGAGATAAACTCAACAACCCTACACCAGGCAGTGCAGTAAGAACGTCATACCTCGTGGATATCCATCGCCACCAGTCAAAATTGAACCCAACTCGAAGTCCATCTGCTCTGTGCAGTTTGGACTGTAAATCCTTTTTGTGGTCTATGATCCAATAACCTTGCTTTTAAACATCACCAAAACAAAGGCACTTACTCACAACTAGGGTTGTAAAATTCCCAGGTTTTCACAAAACAATCCCGTTGGGAGAACAACGGTTGGAGGAATCCCTGTTTATTCCTTCCTGATTCCGGGATTCCTCCAACCTGGATTTCTGGAAACCTTAGGGATTTTGCAACCGTACTCACAACGTTAAAGTACCATCCAAGTATCGTCAACACTCAAACCTTACAGGAAACCTCAGACCCAGACACCTTGCTTGTCGCTTAAGTTCTTTACATCGGCAGCCCTGTTTGTTATGATCATCATCATCGTCGTCATGGTGACGTCATTACCTGTGATATTCTCCTGCTTGAGGATAATTCCGTGGGTGGGCGTCGATAAACAATCCTCATCATCGTTGCGCGGCGACACCTGAACGGCCACCTCCATGGGGCGCCTCGACGGGTGTTTGTCTCGGCATTTGTTTGAGGAGGGGCGGGGCGAGGCGAGGGGAACGGCGGACGGCGACCGCCTGTGCCCGTCGTCTAACGTCTTGTCCGTGCAGGGGGCGCCGCGGCACTGCCGCCTCTTGTGCTCGATGAAGAGCAGGATGTGGGCAAGAGGGAAGCGGGCGTGGCACTGGCCACAGGTGAGCAGGTCCTGGTGCCCCTTGAGGAGGATCCTGTCGTCCCCATGCTGCCCCAGCCTGGGGTGGTCCTCGTGCTCCTCGTCTGGGGGGAGAACGGCCGACAGGGGCTCAGCTGGGAGGGGAGAGAGGAGAGGAGATAGACAGTTACACTTCTATACAGAATACATGACAGGGTTGAAATCTACATAGATGACTATGACATTTCATCCAAGGCAGCTGGCAAACTGTGGAGGAGAGTTCGATACTTTATAGACCGTGGACACAAAACACTGATTGAGATCTGCACTCAAGTATCATTTCAAGGAAGAGTGAGACACAGTATATAGGTTATTATAGTGTTGCAAATCTGCATATGGAAGAGTGAGACACAGTATATAGGTTATTATAGTGTTGCAAATCTGCATATGGAAGAGTGAGACACAGTATATAGGTTATTATAGTGTTGCAAATCTGCATATGGAAGAGTGAGACACAGTATATAGGTTATTATAGTGTTGCAAATCTGCAGTATATGGAAGCAAAGCATATGAGACACAGTATATAGGTTATTATAGTGTTGCAAATCTGCATATGGAAGAGTGAGACACAGTATATAGGTTATTATAGTGTTGCAAATCTGCATATAGTGAGACACAGTAGGTTATTATAGTGTTGCAAATCTGCATATGGAAGAGTGAGACACAGTATATAGGTTATTATAGTGTTGCAAATCTGCATATGGAAGAGTGAGACACAGTATATAGGTTATTATAGTGTTGCAAATCTGCATATGGAAGAGTGAGACACAGTATATAGGTTATTATAGTGTTGCAAATCTGCATATGGAAGAGTGAGACACAGTATATAGGTTATTATAGTGTTGCAAATCTGCATATGGAAGAGTGAGACACAGTATATAGGTTATTATAGTGTTGCAAATCTGCATATGGAAGAGTGAGACACAGTATATAGGTTATTATAGTGTTGCAAATCTGCATATGGAAGAGTGAGACACAGTATATAGGTTATTATAGTGTTGCAAATCTGCATATGGAAGAGTGAGACACAGTATATAGGTTATTATAGTGTTGCAAATCTGCATATGGAAGAGTGAGACACAGTATATAGGTTATTATAGTGTTGCAAATCTGCATATGGAAGAGTGAGACACAGTATATAGGTTATTATAGTGTTGCAAATCTGCATATGCATCTCTTGCTATCGTTTTTAGGACTATTATTACTGATAATATAGAAGGCACAACCAACGAAGAGAGAGGAATGAACATCCAGTAGCAGGATCGTATAATCATATTCGATTCCATTACAGTCCTATCGTTTTAACGACTAATATCAGTGTTATTGTCATGATCATTTCCAGTGTTATAATGAATATCACCATAATCTAGACGGCACCTGTGGTTTATAGTGATTGCATTTCCAGGTGATGCACTGTCTTAGAAAAGGTATGAGAGACAGATTTGAAAGGGGGGGGGGGGGAAGTAGGGAGAAAGGAAGGATACTTAGACAAGACTACAGCACTGTTTTTCGATAAGCCTGTCAGTGACACCGTTCAGTCAGCGTGCTGCTCGCTGCCTGAACGATTAAGGCGCTTGACCCTCTTTATTGTGCTGCCAATCTCGCGTTTTTAATGAACCTAACACCTCGGAGAATCAAAAAATAGATTCTAATTTGAGTTCAAGATGATTGGACCCCATTTCCGTTAAAAGTGCTGGGATCTCGTGAACCGAGGTTAAATATTGAGGGGTGTATGTGGAGTAGGTCCCTGAAGTATACAGGCAGTCAAGGAGCATTTTTTTTTAAATAGTTCATCTAGCTACAGTAAACGACATCTCGAGGCCCAACTGGGATGTTAAGATAAAATGTGATGAATTCTCCCTGTCTGTTCTGAACCTTTAATTCTGTGTCAGGTCAAACGAGAAGGAGGCGGGGAGGAGGGGCTGAAGGAATATTTTTCCTTCTAATTTGAGTTGAATTCCTACAGCTTATGCTGTCAGGACATAGAAGTCTGACTGAGGCTCTGTGCGAAAAAGTCTACCTTCAAACCCAAATAATCAAATTTGTTGTATCGGCAACTGGTTACAAAAATAAGTTAAAAAAACATTTTTTTAAGTATATATTATTCCTCAACATCCAAGTGAGCACCAGAATTTCAACTGACTGAACTTAATCAAATAACTACTGAAATTAGGCAATAGGCTATTTAAATAGCTATTACCTAATTATAACATGGTAATGATCCCTTATGTCAAGTTCCCTAGCTGCTATTGCAGGGATTCATACAACGCAGCCAATATGGACAAGGAGGAATCTTACTTGAACGGAGGCTGTTTTTCAATAGGCCATAACGAGCTATTCAAATAGTTCAAACTATGCATGTAAATAACAGAGTATTCTATTTGAATAATATTACCATGCATTTGCCAGTAAGGCTGTAATCCTATAGGCCTATATGTCTGTCTCATTTGTCATATTTGAATGATGAACTAGTAGGTCCCTCGTGAGAATGTGGATATAACTAAGGATTTGGCAATTAGGGTACATTTTTGTCATATTTTGACATTTAATGGAAAGACACCGTGATAGACTAAGATTTTGTTGAAATAGGGGACTAATACACCTGGAAGAGTGAACAGGCATGCAATATGCTCTAGGGTCCAATGTGAGGCTACTTAACTGAAAACGACTCATATCACAGAGGTCGCTCACAGTGGCCTATGGATGTTTGAAAGTATGTCACATTTTGCCTACTGATCCTTTCTTGCAGAAAACAAAACGTTCTCAGATGGCCATTGTTTTATCTATCTTCGAATGAAATGGAAAATACTGAATATCCTTGAAGAAATCTATTGAAATGATTCACTTTTAATTTATTTGGAATACTATAATAGGTCTATTGATTAGATATCACTGTGGCATAACAAGGAACATCACATATACGACCACGAACCACTGCGCTTGGTCTAGCAGGCAACGTAGACAAAGCAATAAAGTAGCCTAGATCAAGTTCAAGTTCATCGCCGTGTATGTCCACAATCATATTCTGCCCCCTACCGGCGCCGTCCATAGATATACTACAATTGAAGGCATATGTTACGAGAACCTCATTTGCCCCGAGAATGGAATGGTAAAAGAGAAACAACCGGGTGGAAACATTGTAGCGATTTACACAATATGTGGAACAAACATTTTTATATATATATACGGAAAATCATATTATTAAAACTAGTTTCCAAATGATCTAGCCCCCGGTAACGTAAAAAAAGAAATGAGCACAGTTGAAATCATGCCATTATACACCACGGCATAAACAGCATAAAAGCAATAGCTTATTGAATATACATGTATAACTCCTAAATTACTCTAAAACACCACTTCAGTATGCCTGCCCAAATGTAATAGGTTATTGCATAAAAGCCTCCCGTGTTCCCTCTCTGAAAATGAACCTCTTCGTTAAATGCAACGTAGCGGAGCGTCCAATAGTAGATGTAATCGAACGTCTCCAATTGTTCCAATGCTTATTGTATCCATTCACATTAACTCGTGGTGTAAACGATAACAATGTAATTGGATCACTAGGTTATACGGGGGTGTAGTGTTATTCTTGGATCGTGAACTCCTATATCCCTCGATATCAACGCTGGCTACGTTCCACACACGAGGTCTTCTGTATGGGCTATGAGTATGTAAACACCCCGTTCTCCCCATTCAAAAAAAAGAAAACATCTCTCGAAAAAAAAATATACGCTATCAAAACAAATAGTAATAACAAAGTGGAATTGCTTATTTGGGGATACACTTTGCTTTTCGTAGCGTATTCCATATCGGAAACTGATAGACTAAATATAAATATTCACAGGATACCTTGATAGGCAAAGGTATCCCTCCACTACAGCCCAGATGTCCTTTAATAGCGAAAGAAGCCTGTGTTGTAGCATCGGCACATACATGCAAAATAGCCTTATACGTTATTGTTTACCAAATATACAATATTTTCCAAGGTCCAACTTTTTCGATAGAAAGTTATCCGATTCAATGACGGCGTTCTTGACACGCTTTTAGGTTATGTCCACGGGTCCGCGTCAAGTCCAGTTGCCCACAAACATTCTCCAAATACATGTTTACCAGATTATAAAATAAACAATTTTCAATTCTACTTACGCGAAAACTCCCGCTTGCTCAAGTGCTGGGGTTTGCCTTGCTTGCGGCGAGACATGTTGGTAAGTGGTGGCGTTCAGCTTAGTTCACATTGGCAGAGGCGTCCTACAACGTAATAGACTCCAGATAAAATGTCTTCATCGATGCGTTTGACATCCAAAAAAATGAATTATAGATCACATCACGGTGACGCGCGGGGTACGGGCTGTGCGGCAGTCTTCATGACTTTTTTGCAAATACAGAGAGAGGGATATGAGCAAAGCCCCCTGAGCTGCAAGTTCAAGTGCGGACGTGACGTTCCTACGAACTTGAACGTCAGTCGATGGATGGACATAGAGATACAACACATGGGCAGGGCAACGCTGGGGAGGAGGAGGTGGAGAAGGAATAACAAAACCAATGGACAGTCATTACTGGATCCGTATATGAAAGAAGAAAGGGACCCCGAAGACGCCAATGGACAGAGAGATCAGGGGGGCCGGGCCAATAGAGAAGGAGAGAGCGAGAGAGAGATTGGAAATGAACGTGAACCTTGGGAGACAGCACATCCAAGTGGAAGGATTCTTGGCAACAAATATGGAGAAAATATAGGACCATTGAATATGATCCTAAGAATAAATATGAACCATTACCCCATTACTGCATGGAAAACAACAATTTATAGCGGAGAGGAAAGAATACGAGTGCACTTTGCGAATCGAAAGTAAATAGTCCTATTTAATTAATTTTGGACATCGATCTCCGTGCCTTCGGTAACCAATGGGTTAAAGAAACCTATGTTACAATGATACGCTTTATTAAATAGGCTATATTAAGAATGTCATATTTTAGCAGTCCATAGGCTACCACCATATTTTAGCAGTCCATAGGCTACCACCATATTTTAGCAGTCCATAGGCTACCACCATATTTTAGCAGTCCATAGGCTACCACCATATTTTAGTAGTCCATAGGCTACCACCATATTTTAGTAGTCCATAGGCTACCACCATATTTTAGCAGTCCATAGGCTACCACCATATTTTAGTAGTCCATAGGCTACCACCATATTTTAGCAGTCCATAGGCTACCACCATATTTTAGTAGTCCATAGGCTACCACCATATTTTAGCAGTCCATAGGCTACCACCATATTTTAGTAGTCCATAGGCTACCACCATATTTTAGCAGTCCATAGGCTACCACCATATTTTAGCAGTCCATAGGCTACCACCATATTTTAGCAGTCCATAGGCTACCACCATATTTTAGCAGTCCATAGGCTACCACCATATTTTAGCAGTCCATAGGCTACCACCATATTTTAGCAGTCCATAGGCTACCACCATATTTTAGCAGTCCATAGGCTACCACCATATTTTAGCAGTCCATAGGCTACCACCATATTTTAGCAGTCCATAGGCTACCACCATATTTTAGCAGTCCATAGGCTACCACCATATTTTAGCAGTCCATAGGCTACCACCATATTTTAGCAGTCCATAGGCTACCACCATATTTTAGCAGTCCATAGGCTACCACCATATTTTAGCAGTCCATAGGCTACCACCATATTTTAGCAGTCCATAGGCTACCACCATATTTTGTCCACTAAATAATACACTAATGTTGGTTCTTGCGCAAAAGCACTCCACATCTTTCACTGACGACATACTATTACGACGTCACATAATAGCCATACATTCCATTTGAAAGGTTAATACATCATAAAATAACTCGGCCTATCAAATCATTGAAGTTTATTGGTAGTGATACCATCGGTGTTCCCGATAACTGTCAACACCAATGGACCAATCACAGGCCTATAACAGGCAGGTTTTCCTTCATCAAAGTGGACACTTTTGACATTTGAATTTACTTTCAAAACATGTCGACATGAGAAAATAGATATTCGTATTGTTTTTGCTATCAGGTGATCTAGTTCACACTATTTACTATTCAATGAAGTAAAATAGCCTACAGTAAAATACTGATATTCTTTAGGCTACAGTACACCTGTTAGTATTTGTTTCTCACGGACTTGAGTTGTCATGCCATCTTGAAGACAATTCATAGGCTACACTTCACAGAAATGTATAATCACATATATATTTGACATTCTTCTCTTCATTGTTTTAATACCCTTTGCATTATTATTTTGTTTTTGAAGTTTAACCTACATTTACCATATGAACAAAAGTCGACAATAATAAAATGAGTAGCCTAATTAACAAATGTGTTAATTTTGTGCTTTTCCCTCATAAGGAAATGTGTTGGTGTAGTCTAATCCACATGCGTAAAGTTATCGTTGCCCACTGAGATACAAAGAAGAAGATATACGACACATTTCTGTTCATATGGCCCACTGTTAGTGTAATATAGTGTAACATTTCACACAATGTAAACATGTTGGCCCACTGTTAGTGTAATATAGTGTAACATTTCACACAATGTAAACATGTTGGCCCACTGTTAGTGTAATATAGTGTAACATTTCACACAATGTAAACATGTTGGCCCACTGTTAGTGTAATATAGTGTAACATTTCACACAATGTAAACATGACAATTAAAATGTTTGATACATCGTAACATAACCTAAATGACAGGCGAGTCAAACAAACAAAACAGGCTCAAACTGGAGATGTTATCAGCCTTGCAGAAGTTCTTTAGTTTTAGTTTTTGGAAACGAAATGATTTGAATGTAACCAGTGTGCGCTTCGACAGGCTACTGTTGACAGCTTACTTGCGCTCGGCCTCTGCGTCTTAGGCACCCTGTGGTAGCGTGTAGCCTGCTACTGCACCATCACACGTCTGTCTATACAACGGCGCTTTCTAGCGGTCCTTTGCTAATACTGCGAAGGAGACATTGTTTGAAGCTCACCCTGCACTTTATGTTATCTTCCAGTGGATGATGCTAAAGGATCAGAGTAGAATCCACATCTACCTTGCAAAGTGCTTGCTCCTGTAGCCTATAGTTTACATTAGACACAGTTCAACACAGTTCAACACAGTTCAACACAGTTCAACACAGTTCAACACAGTTCAACACAGTTCAACACAGTTCAACACAGTTCAAAGAGCCATTCAACATCGTTTAATTTAAGCTATTTCCTGTGTGCTTTTTACAGATTATTGTATTATTAATGAATTGTTATTATCAATTCGGTCTTCTAATTGGAACCCATTCTACTTCGATGTGCGCATAAATTAACAGCGGTTGCCTGGAAATTAAACTAAGGGACGGTCCCAAGTCCAGAACATCCGGCGATGATCCACGCAGCGAGGGTCCCCAGCCCGGGGCCTACGGTGAGAATCCGCAGTCCAGAGCATCCGGCGATGATCAACGGATCAGTGCTGCAAGAGCGGACTCAGTGTAAAGAAGGTGGGTGGCGTCCAGAACCAAAGCCGCCACCAAGGTTAGATACCCAACCAGACCCTCCCATATAGGTTTACGTTTGCGGCCGGGAGTCCATACATTTTGAGGAGGAGGAGGGGGGGGGGTACTGTCACGCACTGTTCTTAGTTATCTTTGTTTTCTTTATTATTTGGTTAGGTCAGGGTGTGACAAGGGTGGTTTGTTTCGTTTTTGTATTGTCTAGGGGTTTTGTATGTCTATGTGTTTGTCTATGGTTGCCTAGAATGGTTCTCAATCAGAGGCAGCTGTTTATCATTGTCTCTGATTGGGAACCATATTTAGGTAGCCATATTCCTTGGTTATTTTGTGGGTTGCTATTCTGTTTAGTTGCCTGTCTGCACTAGTCATATTAGCTTCACGGTTCGTTTTCTTGTTTTGTTCAGTGTTCGTTCTTCTATTAAATAAGTGTACGCTTACAATGGTCTCCTCATTATGACAACCGTGACACTCATTTCATACAAGCACATTTGTTTCCATGAGAGGTTCTCAATAGGCCTGCTCAACTCCTGTCTTCCATCCTCTCCTCGCTTCAAATTGAAAAAGGTCAAAGGTAACAGAGAGGAGCCAGTCATCTGTATATATATATATATATAGTGCCTTCAGAAAGTATTCATACCCCTTGACTTATTCCACATTCTGTTGTGTTACAGCCTGAATTCAAAATGGATGAAATATTTTCTTCTCACCCATCTACACGCAATGCCCCATAATGACAATGTGAAAACATGTTTAGAAATGTTAGCAAATTTATTGAAAATGAAATACAGAAATATCTCATTTACATACGTATGCACACCCCTGAGTCAATACGTGTTAGAATCCCCTTTGGCAGCGATGACAGCTGTGAGTCTTTCTTGGTAAGTTTCTAAGAGCTTTGTACACCTGCGTTGAACAATATTGAACAATAAATCTATGGCAAGACTTGGAAATGTCTGTCTATCAATGATCAACAACCAACTTGACAGAGCTTGAAGAATTTAAAAAATAATTATGTGCAAATATTGTACAAATCCAGGTTTTCACTTTGTCATTATGGGGTATTGTGTGTAGATGGGTGAGAATAATATAGATATTTTTAGTCAATTTAGTATTCAGGCTGTAACACAACAACATGTGGTATAATTCAAGGGTTATGAATACATTCTGAAGGCAATGAGCATTTTTGTCTCTGACTGTCTGTCCGTCTGAGTGTCTGCTCCTCTCTCGTCTACCCTCGCCTGTGTGCCTGCCCGTTCTCCAGTCGAAGCCCGTGTCACAGTGAGCCAGGAATGATGGATGACAATCGAGCCAGACACGGAGTGAACAAGGTAAGATTGCATTGTACAGCTGAAAAATCTATAGTGAATAGAGACTAAAACAAGACCTACGTCCCACTGGTATGGCAGGCTGCCAGGTCCAATCCCTCAGCCCCCTCCATCACCACTAACACCTGTCCCAGGGGGTGGCATGCTGCCCACATGGGGGAGAGGAGTCACCTAGCTGGGGGTTTCCTTCTTAGGACAGTTGGGGGAGGAATAAAGCAGATATGTGTAAAAAGTAGTCAGTGGACCACACTAAGTCAAATATGTGTTCGAAAAAAAGAAGCGCGTTTGTTTAATACAATAATAACATTCTTCATTGAACTTCCAGTCTTTCTCTATTCACAAGTTTTGAGGTCTATAAAAAAAAAAATGGTCCATAGCTTTCCTATGTGTCCTCCAACAGACTCGCAGATGACCGTGGCTGGGTTTCAATCCAGCAAGATGTTCTCTCCCCCCTGCACTCGTTCTCTCCCTGTCTCACTGTCAGGACTGGTCGAACTGGATAGGGGAAAGCAATGTGGAGCTGTTTGTTTTACCTAGGTGGAGCTGTCTCCTATGTGGAGCTGTTTCTTTTACCTAGGTGGAGCTGTTTCCTAGGTGGAGCTGTTTCTTTTACCTAGGTGGAGCTGTTTCGTATGTGGAGCTGTTTCCTAGGTGGAGCTGTTTCCTAGGTGGAGCTGTTTCTTTTACCTAGGTGGAGCTGTTTCCTAGGTGGAGCTGTTTCTTTTACCTAGGTGGAGCTGTTTCCTAGGTGGAGCTGTTTCTTTTACCTCAGTGGAGTTTTTTCCTAGGTGGAACTGTTTCTTTTACCTAGGTGGAGCTGTTTCCTAGGTGGAGCTGTTTCTTTTACCTCGGTGGAGTTGTTTCCTAGGTGGAGCTGTTTCTTTTACCTCGGTGGAGTTGTTTCCTAGGTGGAGCTGTTTCTTTTACCTAGGTGGAGCTGTTTCCTAGGTGGAGCTGTTTCTTTTACCTAGGTGGAGCTGTTTCCTAGGTGGAGCTGTTCCTTTTACCTAGGTGGAGCTGTTTCCTAGGTGGAGCTGTTTCTTTTACATAGGTGGAGCTGTTTCTTTTACCTAGGTGGAGCTGTTTCCTAGGTGGAGCTGTTTCCTAGGTGGAGCTGTTCTTTTACCTCGTGGAGCTGTTTCCTAGGTGGAGCTGTTTCTTTTACCTAGGTGGAGCTGTTTCCTAGGTGGAGCTGTTCCTTTTACCTAGGTGGAGCTGTTTCCTAGGTGGAGCTGTTTCTTTTACCTAAGTGGAGCTGTTTCCTAGGTGGAGCTGTTTATTTTACTTAGGTGGAGCTGTTTACTAGGTGGAGCTGTTTCTTTTACATAGGTGGAGCTGTTTCTTTTACCTAGGTGGAGCTGTTTCTTTTACCTAGGTGGAGCTGTTTCTTTTACCTAAGTGGAGCTGTTTCCTAGGTGGAGCTGTTTTCTATGTGGAGCTGTTTCCTAGGTGGAGCTGTTTCTTTTACCTAGGTGGAGCTGTTTCCTAGGTGGAGCTGTTTCCTAGGTGGAGCTGTTTCTTTTACCTAGGTGGAGCTGTTTCCTAGGTGGAGCTGTTTCTTTTACCTAGGTGGAGCTGTTTCCTAGGTGGAGCTGTTTCTTTTACCTAGGTGGAGCTGTTTCCTAGATGGAGCTGTTTCTTTTACCTAGGTGGAGCTGTTTCCTAGGTGGAGCTGTTTCTTTTACCTCAGTGGAGTTTTTTCCTAGGTGGAACTGTTTCTTTTACCTTGGTGGAGTTGTTTCCTAGGTGGAGCTGTTTCTTTTACCTCGGTGGAGTTGTTTCCTAGGTGGAGCTGTTTCTTTTACCTCGGTGGAGCTGTTTCCTAGGTGGAGCTGTTTCTTTTACCTAGGTGGAGCTGTTTCCTAGGTGGAGCTGTTCCTTTTACCCAGGTGGAGCTGTTTCCTAGGTGGAGCTGTTTCTTTTACCTAGGTGGAGCTGTTTCCTAGGTGGAGCTGTTTATTTTACCTAGGTGGAGCTGTTTACTAGGTGGAGCTGTTTCTTTGACCTAGGTGGAGCTGTTTCCTAGGTGGAGCTGTTTATTTTACATAGGTGGAGCTGTTTCTTTTACCTAGGTGGAGCTGTTTCCTAGGTGGAGCTGTTTCCTAGGTGGAGCTGTTTCTTTTACCTAGGTGGAGCTGTTTCTTTTACCTCGGTGGAGTTGTTTCCTAGGTGGAGCTGTTTCTTTTACCTAGGTGGAGCTGTTTCCTAGGTGGAGCTGTTTCTTTTACCTAGGTGGAGCTGTTTCCTAGGTGGAGCTGTTTCTTTTACCTAGGTGGAGCTGTTTCCTAGGTGGAGCTGTTTCTTTTACCTAGGTGGAGCTGTTTCCTAGGTGGAGCTGTTTCTTTTACCTAGGTGGAGCTGTTTCCTAGGTGGAGCTGTTTCTTGGAGCTGTGGAGCTGTTTACCTAGGTGGAGCTGTTTCTTTTACCTAGGTGGAGCTGTTTCTTTTACCTAGGTGGAGCTGTTTCTTTTACCTAGGTGGAGCTGTTTCTTTTACCTAGGTGGAGCTGTTTCCTAGGTGGAGCTGTTTCTTTTACCTAAGTGGAGCTGTTTCCTAGGTGGAGCTGTTTCTTTTACCTAGGTGGAGCTGTTTCTAGGTGGAGCTGTTTCTTTTAGGTGGAGCTGTTTCTTTTACCTAGGTGGAGCTGTTTCCTAGGTGGAGCTGTTTACCTAGGTGGAGCTGTTTCCTAGGTGGAGCTGTTTCTTTTACCTAGGTGGAGTTTTTTTACCTAGGTGGAGCTGTTTCTTTTACCTCTTGTTTCCTAGGTGGAGCTGTTTCTTTTACCTAGGTGGAGCTGTTTCCTAGGTGGAGCTGTTTTACCTAGGTGGAGCTGTTTCCTAGGTGGAGCTGTTTCTTTTACCTAGGTGGAGCTGTTTCTTTTACCTAGGTGGAGCTGTTTCTTTTCCTAGGTGGAGCTGTTTCTTTTACCTAGGTGGAGCTGTTTCTTTTTTGGAGTTGTTTCCTAGGTGGAGCTGTTTCTTTTACCTAGGTGGAGCTGTTTCCTAGGTGGAGCTGTTTCTTTTACCTAGGTGGAGCTGTTTCCTAGGTGGAGCTGTTTCTTTTACCTAGGTGGAGCTGTTTCCTAGGTGGAGCTGTTTCTTTTACCTAGGTGGAGCTGTTTCCTAGGTGGAGCTGTTTCTTTTACCTAGGTGGAGCTGTTTCCTAGGTGGAGCTGTTTCTTTTACCTAGGTGGAGCTGTTTCCTAGGTGGAGCTGTTTCTTTTACCTAGGTGGAGCTGTTTCCTAGGTGGAGCTGTTTCTTTTACCTAGGTGGAGCTGTTTCCTAGGTGGAGCTGTTTCTTTTACCTAGGTGGAGCTGTTTCCTAGGTGGAGCTGTTTCTTTTACCTAGGTGGAGCTGTTTCTTTTACCTAGGTGGAGCTGTTTCCTAGGTGGAGCTGTTTCCTAGGTGGAGCTGTTTCCTAGGTGGAGCTGTTTCCTAGGTGGAGCTGTTTCTTTTACCTAGGTGGAGCTGTTTCCTAGGTGGAGCTGTTTCTTTTACCTAGGTGGAGCTGTTTCCTAGGTGGAGCTGTTTCTTTTACCTAGGTGGAGCTGTTTCCTAGGTGGAGCTGTTTATTTTACCTAGGTGGAGCTGTTTACTAGGTGGAGCTGTTTCTTTTACCTAGGTGGAGCTGTTTCTTTTACCTAGGTGGAGCTGTTTCTTTTACCTAGGTGGAGCTGTTTCTTTTACCTAGGTGGAGCTGTTTCCTAGGTGGAGCTGTTCCTTTTACCTAGGTGGAGCTGTTTCTAGGTGGAGCTGTTTCTTTTACCTAGGTGGAGCTGTTTCCTAGGTGGAGCTGTTTCTTTTACCTAGGTGGAGCTGTTTCCTAGGTGGAGCTGTTTCTTTTACCTAGGTGGAGCTGTTTCCTAGGTGGAGCTGTTTCTTTTACCTAGGTGGAGCTGTTTCCTAGGTGGAGCTGTTTCTTTTACCTAGGTGGAGCTGTTTCCTAGGTGGAGCTGTTTCTTTTACCTTAGGTGGAGCTGTTTACCTAGGTGGAGCTTTTTCCTAGGTGGAGCTGTTTCTTTTACCTAGGTGGAGCTGTTTCCTAGGTGGAGCTGTTTATTTTTTACCTAGGTGGAGCTGTTTACCTAGGTGGAGCTGTTTCCTAGGTTTGTTTCTTTTACCTAGGTGGAGCTGTTTCCTAGGTGGAGCTGTTTATTTTACCTAGGTGGAGCTGTTTCTGTTTCTAGGTGGAGCTGTTTCTTTTACCTAGGTGGAGCTGTTTCCTAGGTGGAGCTGTTTCTTTTACCTAGGTGGAGCTGTTTCTTTTACCTAGGTGGAGCTGTTTCCTAGGTGGAGCTGTTTCAGGTTTTACCTAGGTGGAGCTGTTTCCTAGGTGGAGCTGTTTCTTTTACCTAGGTGGAGCTGTTTCCTAGGTGGAGCTGTTTCTTTTACCTAGGTGGAGCTGTTTCCTAGGTGGAGCTGTTTCCTTTTAGGTGGAGCTGTTTCTTTTACCTAGGTGGAGTTGTTTCCTAGGTGGAGCTGTTTCTTTTACCTAGGTGGAGCTGTTTCCTAGGTGGAGCTGTTTCCTAGGTGGAGCTGTTTCCTAAGTGGAGCTGTTTCTTTTACCTAGGTGGAGCTGTTTCTTTTACCTAGGTGGGGCTGTTTCTTTTACCTAGGTGGAGCTGTTTCCTAGGTGGAGCTGTTCCTTTTACCTAGGTGGAGCTGTTTCCTAGGTGGAGCTGTTTCTTTTACCTAGGTGGAGCTGTTTCTTTTACCTAGGTGGAGCTGTTTCCTAGGTGGAGCTGTTTCTTTTACCTAGGTGGAGCTGTTTCCTAGGTGGAGCTGTTTCTTTTACCTAGGTGGAGCTGTTTCCTAGGTGGAGCTGTTTCTTTTACCTCGGTGGAGTTGTTTCCTAGGTGGAGCTGTTTCTTTTACCTAGGTGGAGCTGTTTCCTAGGTGGAGCTGTTTCTTTTACCTAGGTGGAGCTGTTTCCTAGGTGGAGCTGTTTCTTTTACCTAGGTGGAGCTG
Organism: Oncorhynchus gorbuscha; assembly: GCF_021184085.1. Classification (NCBI taxonomy): domain Eukaryota; kingdom Metazoa; phylum Chordata; class Actinopteri; order Salmoniformes; family Salmonidae; genus Oncorhynchus; species Oncorhynchus gorbuscha. The sequence continues at coordinate 7,825,902 of NC_060190.1, read as the reverse complement.
TTTCCTAGGTGGAGCTGTTTCTTTTACCTAGGTGGAGCTGTTTCTTTTACCTAGGTGGAGCTGTTTACCTAGGTGGAGCTGTTTCTTTTACCTAGGTGGAGCTGTTTCCTAGGTGGAGCTGTTTCTTTTACCTAGGTGGAGCTGTTTCCTAGGTGGAGCTGTTTCTTTTACCTAGGTGGAGCTGTTTACCTAGGTGGAGCTGTTTACCTAGGTGGAGCTGCTAGGTGGAGCTGTTTCTTTTACCTAGGTGGAGCTGTTTCCTAGGTGGAGCTGTTTCTTTTACCTAGGTGGAGCTGTTTCCTAGGTGGAGCTGTTTCTTTTACCTAGGTGGAGCTGTTTCCTAGGTGGAGCTGTTTCTTGGACCTAGGTGGAGCTGTTTCCTAGGTGGAGCTGTTTCTTTTACCTAGGTGGAGCTGTTTCCTAGGTGGAGCTGTTTCTTTTACCTAGGTGGAGCTGTTTACCTAGGTGGAGCTGTTTCTTTTACCTAGGTGGAGCTGTTTCTTTTCCTAGGTGGAGCTGTTTCTTTTACCTAGGTGGAGCTGTTTCCTAGGTGGAGCTGTTTCTTTTACCTAGGTGGAGCTGTTTCCTAGGTGGAGCTGTTTCTTTTACCTAGGTGGAGCTGTTTCCTAGGTGGAGCTGTTTCTTTTACCTAGGTGGAGCTGTTTCCTAGGTGGAGCTGTTTCCTAGGTGGAGCTGTTTCTTTTTTTACCTAGGTGGAGCTGTTTCTTTTACCTAGGTGGAGCTGTTTCCTAGGTGGAGCTGTTTCTTTTACCTAGGTGGAGCTGTTTCCTAGGTGGAGCTGTTTCTTTTACCTAGGTGGAGCTGTTTCCTAGGTGGAGCTGTTTCCTAGGTCTTTTACCCAGGTGGAGCTGTTTCCTAGGTGGAGCTGTTTCTTTTACCTAGGTGGAGCTGTTTCCTAGGTGGAGCTGTTTCTTTTACCTAGGTGGAGCTGTTTCCTAGGTGGAGCTGTTTCTTTTCCTAGGTGGAGCTGTTTACCTAGGTGGAGCTGTTTCTTTTTAGGTGGAGCTGTTTCCTAGGTGGAGCTGTTTCTTTTACCTAGGTGGAGCTGTTTCTTTTACCTCGGTGGAGCTGTTTCCTAGGTGGAGCTGTTTCTTTTACCTAGGTGGAGCTGTTTCCTAGGTGGAGCTGTTTCTTTTACCTAGGTGGAGCTGTTTCCTAGGTGGAGCTGTTTCTTTTACCTAGGTGGAGCTGTTTCCTAGGTGGAGCTGTTTCTTTTACCTAGGTGGAGCTGTTTCCTAGGTGGAGCTGTTTCTTTTACCTAGGTGGAGCTGTTTCTTTTCCTAGGTGGAGCTGTTTCTTTTACCTAGGTGGAGCTGTTTCCTAGGTGGAGCTGTTTCTTTTACCTAGGTGGAGCTGTTTCCTAGGTGGAGCTGTTTCTTTTACCTAGGTGGAGCTGTTTCTAGGTGGAGCTGTTTCTTTTACCTAGGTGGAGCTGTTTCCTAGGTGGAGCTGTTTCTTTTACCTAGGTGGAGCTGTTTCCTAGGTGGAGCTAGGTGGAGCTGTTTACCTAGGTGGAGCTTTTCCTAGGTGGAGCTGTTTCTTTTACCTAGGTGGAGCTGTTTCTTTTACCTAGGTGGAGCTGTTTCCTAGGTGGAGCTGTTTCTTTTACCTAGTTTGAGCTGTTTCCTAGGTGGAGCTGTTTCCTAGGTGGAGCTGTTCCTTTTACCTAGATTGAGCTGTTTCCTATGTGGAGCTGTTTTTTTTTTACCTAGGTGGAGCTGTTTCCTAGGTGGAGCTGTTTCTTTTACCTAGGTGGAGCTGTTTCCTATGTGGAGCTGTTTCCTAGATGGAGCTGTTTCTTTTACCTAGGTGGAACTGTTTCTTTTACCTAGGTGGAGCTGTTTCCTAGGTGGAGCTGTTTCTTTTACCTAGGTGGAGCTGTTTCTTTTACCTCGGTGGAGTTGTTTCCTAGGTGGAGCTGTTTCTTTTACCTCGGTGGAGTTGTTTCCTAGGTGGAGCTGTTTCTTTTACCTCGGTGGAGCTGTTTCCTAGGTGGAGCTGTTTCTTTTACCTAGGTGGAGCTGTTTCCTAGGTGGAGCTGTTCCTTTTACCTAGGTGGAGCTGTTTCCTAGGTGGAGCTGTTTCTTTTACATAGGTGGAGCTGTTTCTTTTACCTAGGTGGAGCTGTTTCCTAGGTGGAGCTGTTTCCTAGGTGGAGCTGTTCTTTTACCTAGGTGGAGCTGTTTCCTAGGTGGAGCTGTTTCTTTTACCTAGGTGGAGCTGTTTCCTAGGTGGAGCTGTTTCTTTTACCTAGGTGGAGCTGTTTCCTAGGTGGAGCTGTTTCTTTTACCTAGGTGGAGCTGTTTCCTAGGTGGAGCTGTTTCTTTTACATAGGTGGAGCTGTTTCTTTTACTAGGTGGAGCTGTTTCTTTTTCTTTTACCTAGGTGGAGCTGTTTCTTTTACCTAGGTGGAGCTGTTTCTTTTACCTAGGTGGAGCTGTTTCTTTTACCTAGGTGGAGCTGTTTCTTTTACCTAGGTGGAGCTGTTTCTTTTACCTAGGTGGAGCTGTTTCCTAGGTGGAGCTGTTTCTTTTACCTAGGTGGAGCTGTTTCCTAGGTGGAGCTGTTTCTTTTACCTAGGTGGAGCTGTTTCCTAGGTGGAGCTGTTTCTTTTACCTAGGTGGAGCTGTTTCTTTTACCTAGGTGGAGCTGTTTCTTGTTTCTTTTACCTAGGTGGAGCTGTTTCTTTTACCTAGGTGGAGCTGTTTCCTAGGTGGAGCTGTTTTTACCTAGGTGGAGCTGTTTCCTAGGTGGAGCTGTTTCTTTTACCTAGGTGGAGCTGTTTCCTAGGTGGAGCTGTTTCTTTTCCTAGGTGGAGCTGTTTGTTTACCTAGGTGGAGCTGTTTCCTAGGTGGAGCTGTTTCTTTTACCTAGGTGGAGCTGTTTCCTAGGTGGAGCTGTTTCTTTTACCTAGGTGGAGCTGTTTCCTAGGTGGAGCTGTTTCCTAGGTGGAGCTGTTTCCTAGGTGGAGCTGTTTCTTTTACCTAGGTGGAGCTGTTTCTTTTCCTAGGTGGAGCTGTTTCTTTTACCTAGGTGGAGCTGTTTCCTAGGTGGAGCTGTTTCTTTTACCTAGGTGGCTGTTTGTTTCCTAGGTGGAGCTGTTTCTTTTACCTAGGTGGAGCTGTTTCCTAGGTGGAGCTGTTTCTTTTACCTAGGTGGAGCTGTTTCCTAGGTGGAGCTGTTCCTTTTACCTAGGTGGAGCTGTTTCCTAGGTGGAGCTGTTTCTTTTACCTAGGTGGAGCTGTTTCCTAGGTGGAGCTGTTTCTTTTACCTAGGTGGAGCTGTTTCCTAGGTGGAGCTGTTTCTTTTACCTAGGTGGAGCTGTTTCCTAGGTGGAGCTGTTCATTTTACCTAGGTGGAGTTTATTTTACTAGGTGGAGCTGTTTCTTTTACCTAGGTGGAGCTGTTTCTAGGTGGAGCTGTTTACCTAGGTGGAGCTGTTTCTTTTACCTAGGTGGAGCTGTTTCCTAGGTGGAGCTGTTTTCTAGGTGGAGCTGTTTTAGGTGGAGCTGTTTCTTTTACCTAGGTGGAGCTGTTTCCTAGGTGGAGCTGTTTCTAGGTGGAGCTGTTTCTTTTACCTAGGTGGAGCTGTTTCCTAGGTGGAGCTGTTTCTTTTACCTAGGTGGAGCTGTTTCCTAGGTGGAGCTGTTTCTTTTACCTAGGTGGAGCTGTTTCTTTTACCTAGGTGGAGCTGTTTCTTTTACCTAGGTGGAGCTGTTTCTTTTACCTAGGTGGAGCTGTTTCTTTTACCTAGGTGGAGCTGTTTCCTAGGTGGAGCTGTTTCTTTTACCTAGGTGGAGCTGTTTCCTAGGTGGAGCTGTTCTTTTACCTAGGTGGAGCTGTTTCCTAGGTGGAGCTGTTTCTTTTACCTAGGTGGAGCTGTTTCCTAGGTGGAGCTGTTTATTTTACCTAGGTGGAGCTGTTTCCTAGGTGGAGCTGTTTATTTTACCTAGGTGGAGCTGTTTCCTAGGTGGAGCTGTTTATTTTACCTAGGTGGAGCTGTTTCCTAGGTGGAGCTGTTTCTTTTACCTAGGTGGAGCTGTTTCCTAGGTTACCTAGGTGGAGCTGTTTCTTTTACCTAGGTGGAGCTGTTTCTTTTACCTAGGTGGAGCTGTTTCCTAGGTGGAGCTGTTTCTTTTACCTAGGTAGGTGGAGCTGTTGGAGCTGTTTCCTAGGTGGAGCTGTTTCTTTTACCTAGGTGGAGCTTTTTCCTAGGTGGAGCTGTTTCTTTTACCTAGGTGGAGCTGTTTCCTAGGTGGAGCTGTTTCTTTTACCTAGGTGGAGCTGTTTACTAGGTGGAGCTGTTTCTTTTACCTAGGTGGAGCTGTTTCTTTTACCTAGGTGGAGCTGTTTCTTTTACCTAGGTGGAGCTGTTTCTTTTACCTAGGTGGAGCTGTTTCCTAGGTGGAGCTGTTTCTTTTACCTAGGTGGAGCTGTTTCCTAGGTGGAGCTGTTTCTTTTACCTAGGTGGAGCTGTTTCCTAGGTGGAGCTGTTTCTTTTACCTAGGTGGAGCTGTTTCCTAGGTGGAGCTGTTTATTTTACCTAGGTGGAGCTGTTTACTAGGTGGAGCTGTTTCTTTGACCTAGGTGGAGCTGTTTCCTAGGTGGAGCTGTTTATTTTACATAGGTGGAGCTGTTTCTTTTACCTAGGTGGAGCTGTTTCCTAGGTGGAGCTGTTTCCTAGGTGGAGCTGTTTCTTTTACCTAGGTGGAGCTGTTTCCTAGGTGGAGCTGTTTCTTTTACCTAGGTGGAGCTGTTTCCTAGGTGGAGCTGTTTCTTTTACCTAGGTGGAGCTGTTTCCTAGGTGGAGCTGTTTCTTTTACCTAGGTGGAGCTGTTTCCTAGGTGGAGCTGTTTCTTTGGACCTAGGTGGAGCTGTTTTCTTTTTCCTGTTTCCTAGGTGGAGCTGTTTCTTTTACCTAGGTGGAGCTGTTTCCTAGGTGGAGCTGTTTCTTTTACCTAGGTGGAGCTGTTTCCTAGGTGGAGCTGTTTCTTTTACCTAGGTGGAGCTGTTTCTTTTACCTAGGTGGAGCTGTTTCCTAGGTGGAGCTGTTCCTTTTACCTAGGTGGAGCTGTTTCCTAGGTGGAGCTGTTTCTTTTACATAGGTGGAGCTGTTTCTTTTACCTAGGTGGAGCTGTTTCCTAGGTGGAGCTGTTTCCTAGGTGGAGCTGTTTCTTTTACCTAGGTGGAGCTGTTTCCTAGGTGGAGCTGTTTCTTTTACCTAGGTGGAGCTGTTTCCTAGGTGGAGCTGTTCCTTTTACCTAGGTGGAGCTGTTTCCTAGGTGGAGCTGTTTCTTTTACCTAGGTGGAGCTGTTTCCTAGGTGGAGCTGTTTATTTTACCTAGGTGGAGCTGTTTACTAGGTGGAGCTGTTTCTTTTACATAGGTGGAGCTGTTTCTTTTACCTAGGTGGAGCTGTTTCTTTTACCTAGGTGGAGCTGTTTCTTTTACCTAGGTGGAGCTGTTTCCTAGGTGGAGCTGTTTTACCTAGGTGGAGCTGTTTCCTAGGTGGAGCTGTTTCTTTTACCTAGGTGGAGCTGTTTCCTAGGTGGAGCTGTTTCCTAGGTGGAGCTGTTTCTTTTACCTAGGTGGAGCTGTTTCCTAGGTGGAGCTGTTTCTTTTACCTAGGTGGAGCTAGGTGGAGCTGTTTCTTTTACCTAGGTGGAGCTGTTTCCTAGGTGGAGCTGTTTCTTTTACCTAGGTGGAGCTGTTTCTTTTACCTAGGTGGAGCTGTTTCTTTTACCTAGGTGGAGCTGTTTCTTTTACCTAGGTGGAGCTGTTTCCTAGGTGGAGCTGTTTCTTTTACCTAGGTGGAGCTGTTTCCTAGGTGGAGCTGTTCCTTTTACCTAGGTGGAGCTGTTTCCTAGGTGGAGCTGTTTCTTTTACCTAGGTGGAGCTGTTTCCTAGGTGGAGCTGTTTATTTTACCTAGGTGGAGCTGTTTACTAGGTGGAGCTGTTTGACCTAGGTGGAGCTGTTTCTAGGTGGAGCTGTTTCTTTTACAGGTGGAGCTGTTTCTTTTACCTAGGTGGAGCTGTTTCTTTTACCTAGGTGGAGCTGTTTCTTTTACCTAGGTGGAGCTGTTTCTTTTACCTAGGTGGAGCTGTTTCCTAGGTGGAGCTGTTTCTTTTACCTAGGTGGAGCTGTTTCCTAGGTGGAGCTGTTTCCTAGGTGGAGCTGTTTCTTTTACCTAGGTGGAGCTGTTTCCTAGGTGGAGCTGTTTCTTTTACCTAGGTGGAGCTGTTTCCTAGGTGGAGCTGTTTCTTTTACCTAGGTGGAGCTGTTTCTTTTACCTAGGTGGAGCTGTTTCTTTTACTAGGTGGAGCTGTTTCTTTTACCTAGGTGGAGCTGTTTCTTTTACCTAGGTGGAGCTGTTTCTTTTACCTAGGTGGAGCTGTTTCCTAGGTGGAGCTGTTTCTTTTACCTAGGTGGAGCTGTTTCCTAGGTGGAGCTGTTTCTTTTACCTAGGTGGAGCTGTTTCCTAGGTGGAGCTGTTTCTTTTACCTAGGTGGAGCTGTTTCCTAGGTGGAGCTGTTTTTCTTTACCTAGGTGGAGCTGTTTCCTAGGTGGAGCTGTTTCTTTTACCTAGGTGGAGCTGTTTCCTAGGTGGAGCTGTTTCTTTTACCTAGGTGGAGCTGTTTCTTTTACCTAGGTGGAGCTGTTTCTTTTACCTAGGTGGAGCTGTTCCTAGGTGGAGCTGTTTCTTTTACCTAGGTGGAGCTGTTTCTTTTACCTAGGTGGAGCTGTTTCCTAGGTGGAGCTGTTTCTTTTACCTAGGTGGAGCTGTTTCCTAGGTGGAGCTGTTTCTTTTACCTAGGTGGAGCTGTTTTTTCCTAGGTGGAGCTGTTTCTTTTACCTAGGTGGAGTTGCTAGGTGGAGCTGTTTCTTTTACCTAGGTGGAGCTGTTTCCTAGGTGGAGCTGTTTCTTTTACCTAGGTGGAGCTGTTTCCTAGGTGGAGCTGTTTCTTTTACCTAGGTGGAGCTGTTTCTAGGTGGAGCTGTTTCCTTTTACCCAGGTGGAGCTGTTTCCTAGGTGGAGCTGTTTCTTTTACCTAGGTGGAGCTGTTTCTTTTTGGAGCTGTTTCTTTTACCTAGGTGGAGCTGTTTCTTTTACCTAGGTGGAGCTGTTTCCTAGGTGGAGCTGTTTCTTTTACCTAGGTGGAGCTGTTTCCTAGGTGGAGCTGTTTCTTTTACCTAGGTGGAGCTGTTTCTAGGTGGAGCTGTTTTTTTACCTAGGTGGAGCTGTTTCTTTTACCTAGGTGGAGCTGTTTCCTAGGTGGAGCTGTTTCTTTTACCTAGGTGGAGCTGTTTCCTAGGTGGAGCTGTTTCTTTTACCTAGGTGGAGCTAGGTGGAGCTGTTTCTTTTACCTAGGTGGAGCTGTTTCTTTTACCTAGGTGGAGCTGTTTCCTAGGTGGAGCTGTTTCTTTTACCTAGGTGGAGCTGTTTCCTAGGTGGAGCTGTTTCTTTTACCTAGGTGGAGCTGTTTCCTAGGTGGAGCTGTTTCTTTTACCTCAGTGGAGTTTTTTCCTAGGTGGAACTGTTTCTTTTACCTCGGTGGAGTTGTTTCCTAGGTGGAGCTGTTTCTTTTACCTAGGTGGAGCTGTTTACTAGGTGGAGCTGTTTCTTTTACCTAGGTGGAGCTGTTTCCTAGGTGGAGGTGGAGCTGTTTCTTTTACCTAGGTGGAGCTGTTTCTTTTACCTAGGTGGAGCTGTTTCTTTTACCTAAGTGGAGCTGTTTCCTAGGTGGAGCTGTTTTCTATGTGGAGCTGTTTCCTAGGTGGAGCTGTTTCTTTTACCTAGGTGGAGCTGTTTCCTAGGTGGAGCTGTTTCCTAGGTGGAGCTGTTTCTTTTACCTAGGTGGAGCTGTTTCTTTTACCTAGGTGGAGCTGTTTCCTAGGTGGAGCTGTTTCTTTTACCTAGGTGGAGCTGCTAGGTGGAGCTGTTTCTTTTACCTAGGTGGAGCTGTTTCTTTTACCTAGGTGGAGCTGTTTCCTAGGTGGAGCTGTTTCCTAGGTGGAGCTGTTTCTTTTACCTAGGTGGAGCTGTTTCCTAGGTGGAGCTGTTTCTTTTACCTAGGTGGAGCTGTTTCCTAGGTGGAGCTGTTTCTTTTACCTAGGTGGAGCTGTTTCCTAGGTGGAGCTGTTTCTTTTACCTAGGTGGAGCTGTTTCCTAGGTGGAGCTGTTTATTTTACTTAGGTGGAGCTGTTTACTAGGTGGAGCTGTTTCTTTTACATAGGTGGAGCTGTTTCTTTTACCTAGGTGGAGCTGTTTCTTTTACCTAGGTGGAGCTGTTTCTTTTACCTAGGTGGAGCTGTTTCCTAGGTGGAGCTGTTTTCTATGTGGAGCTGTTTCCTAGGTGGAGCTGTTTCTTTTACCTAGGTGGAGCTGTTTCCTAGGTGGAGCTGTTTCCTAGGTGGAGCTGTTTCTTTTACCTAGGTGGAGCTGTTTCCTAGGTGGAGCTGTTTCTTTTACCTAGGTGGAGCTGTTTCCTAGGTGGAGCTGTTTCTTTTACCTAGGTGGAGCTGTTTCTTTTACCTAGGTGGAGCTGTTTCTTTTACCTGGAGGTGGAGCTGTTTCTTTTACCTAGGTGGAGCTGTTTCCTAGGTGGAGCTGTTCTTTTTAGGTGGAGCTGTTTCCTAGGTGGAGCTGTTTCTTTTACCTAGGTGGAGCTGTTTCCTAGGTGGAGCTGTTTCTTTTACCTAGGTGGAGCTGTTTCTTTTACCTAGGTGGAGCTGTTTCTTTTACCTAGGTGGAGCTGTTTCCTAGGTGGAGCTGTTTATTTTACATAGGTGGAGCTGTTTCTTTTACCTAGGTGGAGCTGTTTCTTTTACCTAGGTGGAGCTGTTTCTTTTACCTAGGTGGAGCTGTTTCTTTTACCTAGGTGGAGCTGTTTCCTAGGTGGAGCTTTTACCTAGGTGGAGCTGTTTCCTAGGTGGAGCTGTTTCTTTTACCTAGGTGGAGCTGTTTCCTAGGTGGAGCTGTTTCTTTTTTTACCTAGGTGGAGCTGTTTCCTAGGTGGAGCTGTTTCTTTTACCTAGGTGGAGCTGTTTCCTAGGTGGAGCTGTTTCTTTTACCTAGGTGGAGCTGTTTCCTAGGTGGAGCTGTTTCTTTTACCTAGGTGGAGCTGTTTCCTAGGTGGAGCTGTTTCTTTTACCTAGGTGGAGCTGTTTCCTAGGTGGAGCTGTTTCTTTTACCTAGGTGGAGCTGTTTCCTAGGTGGAGCTGTTTCTTTTACCTAGGTGGAGCTGTTTACTAGGTGGAGCTGTTTCTTTTACCTAGGTGGAGCTGTTTCCTAGGTGGAGCTGTTTCTTTTACATAGGTGGAGCTGTTTCTTTTACCTAGGTGGAGCTTTTTTCTTTTACCTAGGTGGAGCTGTTTCTTTTACCTAGGTGGAGCTGTTTCCTAGGTGGAGCTGTTTCTTTTACCTAGGTGGAGCTGTTTCCTAGGTGGAGCTGTTTCTTTTACCTAGGTGGAGCTGTTTCCTAGGTGGAGCTGTTTCTTTTACCTAGGTGGAGCTGTTTCCTAGGTGGAGCTGTTTCTTTTACCTAGGTGGAGCTGTTTCCTAGGTGGAGCTGTTTCTTTTACCTAGGTGGAGCTGTTTCTTTTACCTAGGTGGAGCTGTTTCTTTTACCTAGGTGGAGCTGTTTCTTTTACCTAGGTGGAGCTGTTTCCTAGGTGGAGCTGTTCCTTTTACCTAGGTGGAGCTGTTTCCTAGGTGGAGCTGTTTCTTTTACCTAGGTGGAGCTGTTTCCTAGGTGGAGCTGTTCCTTTTACCTAGATTGAGCTGTTTCCTAGGTGGAGCTGTTTCCTAGGTGGAGCTGTTTCTTTTACCTAGGTGGAGCTGTTTCCTAGGTGGAGCTGTTTCTTTTACCTAGGTGGAGCTGTTTCTTTTACCTAGGTGGAGCTGTTTCCTAGGTGGAGCTGTTTCTTTTACCTTGGTGGAGCTGTTCCTTTTACCTAGGTGGAGCTGTTTCCTAGGTGGAGCTGTTTCCTAGGTGGAGCTGTTTACCTTTTGGAGCTGTTTCCTAGGTGGAGCTGTTTTTCTTTTACCTAGGTGGAGCTGTTTCCTAGGTGGAGCTGTTTCTTTTACCTAGGTGGAGCTGTTTCCTAGGTGGAGCTGTTTCTTTTACCTAGGTGGAGCTGTTTCCTAGGTGGAGCTGTTTCTTTTACCTAGGTGGAGCTGTTTACTAGGTGGAGCTGTTTCTTTTACCTAGGTGGAGCTGTTTCCTAGGTGGAGCTGTTTATTTTACCTAGGTGGAGCTGCTGTTTCTTTTACCTAGGTGGAGCTGTTTCTTTTACCTAGGTGGAGCTGTTTCTTTTACCTAGGTGGAGCTGTTTCTAGGTGGAGCTGTTTCCTAGGTGGAGCTGTTTCCTAGGTGGAGCTGTTTCTTTTACCTAGGTGGAGCTGTTTCCTAGGTGGAGCTGTTTCCTAGGTGGAGCTGCTGTGGAGCTGTTTCTTTTTAGGTGGAGCTGTTTCCTAGGTGGAGCTGTTTCCTAGGTGGAGCTGTTTCTTTTACCTAGGTGGAGCTGTTTCTTTTACCTAGGTGGAGCTGTTTCTTTTACCTAGGTGGAGCTGTTTCCTAGGTGGAGCTGTTTCTTTTACCTAGGTGGAGCTGTTTCCTAGGTGGAGCTGTTTCTTTTACCTAGGTGGAGCTGTTTCCTAGGTGGAGCTGTTCCTTTTACCTAGAGGTGGAGCTGTTTACCTAGGTGGAGCTGTTTCCTAGGTGGAGCTGTTTCTTTTACCTAGGTGGAGCTGTTTCCTAGGTGGAGCTGTTTCTTTTACCTAGGTGGAGCTGTTTCTTTTACCTAGGTGGAGCTGTTTCCTAGGTGGAGTGTTTCTTTTACCTAGGTGGCTGTTTCTTTTACCTAGGTGGAGCTGTTTCCTAGGTGGAGCTGTTTCTTTTACCTAGGTGGAGCTGTTTCCTAGGTGGAGCTGTTTCTTTTACCTAGGTGGAGCTGTTTCCTAGGTGGAGCTGTTTCTTTTACCTAGGTGGAGCTGTTTCCTAGGTGGAGCTGTTTCTTTTACCTAGGTGGAGCTGTTTCTTTTACCTAGGTGGAGCTGTTTCTTTTACCTAGGTGGAGCTGTTTCTTTTACCTAGGTGGAGCTGTTTCTTTTACCTAGGTGGAGCTGTTTAGTCATTTGGAGCTGTTTCTTTTACCTGTTTCCTAGGTGGAGCTGTTTCCTTTTGACATCCTAGTGCATCTAATGTTTCCTAGGTGGAGCTGTTTCTTTTACCTAGGTGGAGCTGTTTCTTTTACCTAGGTGGAGCTGTTTCCTAGGTGGAGCTGTTTCTTTTACCTAGGTGGAGCTGTTCCTTTTACCTTGAGCTGTTTCCTAGGTGGAGCTGTTCCTTTTACCTAGATTGAGCTGTTTCCTATGTGGAGCTGTTGTTTTTTTCTAGGTGGAGCTGTTTCCTAGGTGGAGCTGTTTCTTTTACCTAGGTGGAGCTGTTTCCTAGGTGGAGCTGTTTCCTAGGTGGAGCTGTTTACCTAGGTGGAGCTGTTTCTTTTACCTAGGTGGAGCTGTTTCCTAGGTGGAGCTGTTTCTTTTACCTAGGTGGAGCTGTTACAGGTGGACTTTACATTTAAGTCATTTAGCAGAGCTGTTTCCTAGGTGGAGCTGCATTCACCTTTGACATCCAGTTTTACAATAGTGCAGCTAAATTTAAAGGGGGGTGGAGCTGATTACTTTTTACCTAGGTATTCCTTAAGAGGTGGGCTGTTTCAGGTTTCCGGAAGGTGGTGGAGCTTTTCCTAGGTGGTGGGCTGTTTCTTTTACCATTGGGGGGCCAGGTGGAGCTGTTTGACTGGGCTAGGTGGAGCTGTTTCTTTTACCTAGTGGTGGAGCTGTTTCCTAGGTGGAGCTGTTTTTTTACTGATCAGGTGGAGCTGTTTCCTAGGTGGAGCTGTTCCCCTTTTACCGTAGGTGGAGCTGTTTCCTAGGTGGAGCTGTTCCTTTTACCTAGGTGGAGCTGTTTACCTAGGTGGAGCTGTTTCCTAGGTGGAGCTGTTTCTTTTACCTAGGTGGAGCTGTTTCTTTTACCTAGGTGGAGCTGTTTCCTAGGTGGAGCTGTTTCTTTTTTGGAGCCTAGGTGGAGCTGTTTCTTTTACCTAGGTGGAGCTGTTTCCTAGGTGGAGCTGTTTCTTTTACCTAGGTGGAGCTGTTTACCTAGGTGGAGCTGTTTCTAGGTGGAGCTTTTACCTAGGTGGAGCTGTTTCTTTTACCTAGGTGGAGCTGTTTCTTTTACCTAGGTGGAGCTGTTTCTTTTACCTAGGTGGAGCTGTTTCTTTTACCTAGGTGGAGCTGTTTCTTTTACCTAGGTGGAGCTGTTTCTTTTACCTAGGTGGAGCTGTTTCCTAGGTGGAGCTGTTTCTTTTACCTAGGTGGAGCTGTTTCCTAGGTGGAGCTGTTTCTTTTACCTAGGTGGAGCTGTTTCCTAGGTGGAGCTGTTTCTTTTACCTAGGTGGAGCTGTTTACTAGGTGGAGCTGTTTCTTTTTAGGTGGAGCCTAGGTGGAGCTGTTTCTTTTACCTAGGTGGAGCTGTTTCTTTTACCTAGGTGGAGCTGTTTCTTTTACCTAGGTGGAGCTGTTTCTTTTACCTAGGTGGAGCTGTGTTTCCTAGGTGGAGCTGTTTCTTTTGGAGCTGTTTCCTAGGTGGAGCTGTTTCCTAGGTGGAGCTGTTTCTTTTACCTAGGTGGAGCTGTTTCTTTTACCTAGGTGGAGCTGTTTCTTTTACCTAGGTGGAGCTGTTCATTTTACCTAGATGGAGCTGTTTCCTAGGTGGAGCTGTTTCTTTTACCTAGGTGGAGCTGTTTCCTAGGTGGAGCTGTTTCTTTTACCTAGGTGGAGCTGTTTCCTAGGTGGAGCTGTTTCCTAGGTGGAGCTGTTTCTTTTACCTAGGTGGAGCTGTTTCCTAGGTGGAGCTGTTTTTTTTTTACCTAGGTGGAGCTGTTTCTTTTACCTAGGTGGAGCTGTTTCCTAGGTGGAGCTGTTTCTTTTACCTAGGTGGAGCTGTTTACCTAGTTGAGCTGTTTCCTAGGTGGAGCTGTTTTACCTAGGTGGAGCTGTTTCCTAGGTGGAGCTGTTTCTTTTACCTAGGTGGAGCTGTTTCCTAGGTGTAGCTGTTTCCTAGGTGGAGCTGTTTCTTTTACCTAGGTGGAGCTGTTTCCTAGGTGGAGCTGTTTCTTTTACCTAGGTGGAGCTGTTTCCTAGGTGGAGCTGTTTCTTTTACCTAGGTGGAGCTGTTTCTTTTTTCCTAGGTGGAGCTGTTTCTTTTACCTAGGTGGAGCTGTTTCCTAGGTGGAGCTGTTTCTTTTACCTAGGTGGAGCTGTTTCCTAGGTGGAGCTGTTTCTTTTACCTAGGTGGAGCTGTTTCCTAGGTGGAGCTGTTTCTTTTTACCTAGGTGGAGCTGTTTCCTAGGTGGAGCTGTTTTTTTACCTAGGTGGAGCTGTTTCCTAGGTGGAGCTGTTTATTTTACCTAGGTGGAGCTGTTTCTTTTACCTAGGTGGAGCTGTTTCTTTTACCTAGGTGGAGCTGTTTCCTAGGTGGAGCTGTTTTGGAGCTGTTCCTTTTACCTAGGTGGAGCTGTTTCCTAGGTGGAGCTGTTTCTTTTACCTAGGTGGAGCTGTTTCCTAGGTGGAGCTGTTTCTTTTACCTAGGTGGAGCTGTTTCCTAGGTGGAGCTGTTTCTTTTACCTAGGTGGAGCTGTTTCCTAGGTGGAGCTGTTTATTTTTAGGTGGAGCTGTTTCTTTTACCTAGGTGGAGCTGTTTCTTTTACCTAGGTGGAGCTGTTTCTTTTACCTAGGTGGAGCTGTTTCCTAGGTGGAGCTGTTTCTTTTACCTAGGTGGAGCTGTTTCCTAGGTGGAGCTGTTTCTTTTTTGGACCTAGGTGGAGCTGTTTCCTAGGTGGAGCTGTTTCCTAGGTTTTCCTAGGTGGAGCTGTTTCTTTTACCTAGGTGGAGCTGTTTTAGGTGGAGCTTTTCCTAGGTGGAGCTGTTTCTTTTACCTAGGTGGAGCTGTTTCTTTTACCTAGGTGGAGCTGAGGTGGAGCTGTTCTTTTCCTAGGTGGAGCTGTTTCTTTTACCTAGGTGGAGCTGTTTCCTAGGTGGAGCTGTTCCTTTTACCTAGGTGGAGCTGTTTCCTAGGTGGAGCTGTTTCTTTTACCCAGGTGGAGCTGTTTCTTTTACCTAGGTGGAGCTGTTTCCTAGGTGGAGCTGTTTCTTTGGAGCTGTTTCCTAGGTGGAGCTGTTTCTTTTACCTAGGTGGAGCTGTTTTAGGTGGAGCTGTTTACCTAGGTGGAGCTGTTTCCTAGGTGGAGCTGTTTCTTTTACCTAGGTGGAGCTGTTTCCTAGGTGGAGCTGTTTCTTTTACCTAGGTGGAGCTGTTTCTTTTACCTAGGTGGAGCTGTTTCTTTTACCTAGGTGGAGCTGTTTCTTTTACCTAGGTGGAGCTGTTTCCTAGGTGGAGCTGTTTCTTTTACATAGGTGGAGCTGTTTCTTTTACCTAGGTGGAGCTGTTTCTTTTACCTAGGTGGAGCTGTTTCTTTTACCTAGGTGGAGCTGTTTCCTAGGTGGAGCTGTTTCTTTTACCTAGGTGGAGCTGTTTCCTAGGTGGAGCTGTTCCTTTTACCTAGGTGGAGCTGTTTCCTAGGTGGAGCTGTTTCTTTTACCTAGGTGGAGCTGTTTCCTAGGTGGAGCTGCTTATTTTACCTAGGTGGAGCTGTTTACTAGGTGGAGCTGTTTATTTGACCTAGGTGGAGCTGTTTCTTTTACCTAGGTGGAGCTGTTTCTTTTACCCAGGTGGAGCTGTTTCTTTTACCTAGGTGGAGCTGTTTCCTAGGTGGAGCTGTTTCCTAGGTGGAGCTGTTTCCTAGGTGGAGCTGTTTCTTTTACCTAGGTGGAGCTGTTTCCTAGGTGGAGCTGTTTCCTAGGTGGAGCTGTTTTACCTAGGTGGAGCTGTTTCTTTTACCTAGGTGGAGCTCTTTTACCTAGAGTGGAGCTGTTTCCAGGTGGAGCTGTTTCTTTTACAATAGGTGGAGCTGTTGCATTTCCTAGGTGGAGCTGTTTTTTTTACCTAGGTGGAGCTGTTTCTTTTACCTAGGTGGAGCTGTTTCCTAGGTGGAGCTGTTTCTTTTACCTAGGTGGAGCTGTTCCTTTTACCTAGGTGGAGCTGTTTCCTAGGTGGAGCTGTTTCTTTTACCTAGGTGGAGCTGTTTCCTAGGTGGAGCTGTTGTTTTTTTACCTAGGTGGAGCTGTTTCCTAGGTGGAGCTGTTTCTTTTACCTAGGTGGAGCTGTTTCCTATGTGGAGCTTTTCCTAGGTGGAGCTGTTTCTTTTACCTAGGTGGAGCTGTTTCTTTTACCTAGGTGGAGCTGTTTCCTAGGTGGAGCTGTTTCTTTTACCTAGGTGGAGCTGTTTACCAGAGCTGTTTCCAGGTGGAGCTGTCCAGTTCACTTTTTAGGTGGAGCTAAATCTTAAAGGTGTTTTAGAGGATTACTTTTTCCTAGGTATTCCTTAAAGAGGTGTTTCCTAGGTGGAGCTGTTTCCTAGGTGGAGCTGTTTCAGTTTTACCTAGGTGGAGCTGTTTCCTCAGTGGTGGAGCTGTTTGTTTTTTTACTGATCAGGTGGAGTACTGAGGCCTTTTACCTAGGTGGAGCTGTTTCCTAGGTGGAGCTGTTTCTTTTACCTAGGTGGAGCTGTTTCTTTTACCTAGGTGGAGCTGTTTCCTAGGTGGAGCTGTTTCTTTTACCTAGGTGGAGCTGTTTCTTTTACCTAGGTGGAGCTGTTTCCTAGGTGGAGCTGTTTCTTTTACCTAGGTGGAGCTGTTTCCTAGGTGGAGCTGTTTCTTTTACCTAGGTGGAGCTGTTTCCTAGGTGGAGCTGTTTCTTTTACCTAGGTGGAGCTGTTTGTTTCCTAGGTGGAGCTGTTTCTTTTACCTAGGTGGAGCTGTTTTTTTACCTAGGTGGAGCTGTTTCCTAGGTGGAGCTGTTTCTTTTACCTAGGTGGAGCTGTTTCTTTTCCTAGGTGGAGCTGTTTCTTTTTCCTAGGTGGAGCTGTTTCTTTTACCTAGGTGGAGCTGTTTCCTAGGTGGAGCTGTTTCTTTTACCTTTCTTTTACCTAGGTGGAGCTGTTTACTAGGTGGAGCTGTTTCTTTTAGGTGGAGCTGTTTCCTAGGTGGAGCTGTTTCCTTTTACAGGTGGAGCTGTTTCTTTTACCTAGGTGGAGCTGTTTCTTTTACCTAGGTGGAGCTGTTTCTTTTACCTAGGTGGAGCTGTTTCCTAGGTGGAGCTGTTTCCTAGGTGGAGCTGTTTCCTAGGTGGAGCTGTTTCCTAGGTGGAGCTGTTTCTTTTACCTAGGTGGAGCTGTTTCTTTTACCTAGGTGGAGCTGTTTCTTTTACCTAGGTGGAGCTGTTCATTTTACCTAGATTGAGCTGTTTCCTAGGTGGAGCTGTTTCTTTTACCTAGGTGGAGCTGTTTCCTAGGTGGAGCTGTTCCTTTTACCTAGAGTGAGCTGTTTCCTAGGTGGAGCTGTTTCCTAGGTGGAGCTGTTTCTTTTACCTAGGTGGATCTGTTTCCTAGGTGGAGCTGTTTCTTTTACCTAGGTGGAGCTGTTTCTTTTACCTAGGTGGAGCTGTTTCCTAGGTGGAGCTGTTTCTTTTACCTAGGTGGAGCTGTTCCTTTTACCTAGGTGGAGCTGTTTCTTTTACCTAGGTGGAGCTGTTTCCTAGGTGGAGCTGTTTCTTTTACCTAGGTGGAGCTGTTTCCTAGGTGGAGCTGTTTACCTAGGTGGAGCTGTTTACCTAGGTGGAGCTGTTTTTGGAGCTGTTTCTTTTACCTAGGTGGAGCTGTTTCCTAGGTGGAGCTGTTTCTTTTACATAGGTGGAGCTGTTTCTTTTACCTAGGTGGAGCTGTTTCTTTTACCTAGGTGGAGCTGTTTCTTTTACCTAGGTGGAGCTGTTTCCTAGGTGGAGCTGTTTCTTTTACCTAGGTGGAGCTGTTTCCTAGGTGGAGCTGTTCCTTTTACCTAGGTGGAGGTGGAGCTGTTTCTTTTACCTAGGTGGAGCTGTTTCCTAGTTGGAGCTTTATTTTAGGTGGAGCTGTTTACCTAGGTGGAGCTGTTTGACCTAGGTGGAGCTGTTTCCTAGGTGGAGCTGTTTCTTTTACCTAGGTGGAGCTGTTTCCTAGGTGGAGCTGTTTCTTTTACCTAGGTGGAGCTGTTTCCTAGGTGGAGCTGTTTCTTTTACCTAGGTGGAGCTGTTTCCTAGGTGGAGCTGTTTCTTTTACCTAGGTGGAGCTGTTTCCTAGGTGGAGCTGTTTATTTTACTTAGGTGGAGCTGTTTACTAGGTGGAGCTGTTTCTTTTACATAGGTGGAGCTGTTTCTTTTACCTAGGTGGAGCTGTTTCTTTTACCTAGGTGGAGCTGTTTCTTTTACCTAGGTGGAGCTGTTTCTTTTCCTAGGTGGAGCTGTTTCTGGAGCTTAGGTGGAGCTAGGTGGAGTTTCCTAGGTGGAGCTGTTTCCTAGGTGGAGCTGTTTCCTAGGTGGAGCTGTTTCCTAGGTGGAGCTGTTTCTTTTACCAGGTGGAGCTGTTTCCTAGGTGGAGCTGTTTCCTAGGTGGAGCTGTTTCCTAAGTGGAGCTGTTTCTTTTACCTAGGTGGAGCTGTTTCTTTTACATAGGTGGGGCTGTTTCTTTTACCTAGGTGGAGCTGTTTCTTTTACCTAGGTGGAGCTGTTTCCTAGGTGGAGCTGTTCCTTTTACCTAGGTGGAGCTGTTTCTTTTACCTAGGTGGAGCTGTTTCTTTTACCTAGGTGGAGCTGTTTTCTTTTACCTAGGTGGAGCTGTTTACCTAGGTGGAGCTCTAGGTGGAGCTGTTTCTTTTACCTAGGTGGAGCTGTTTCCTAGGTGGAGCTGTTTCTTTTACATAGGTGGAGCTGTTTCTTTTACCTAGGTGGAGCTGTTTCTTTTACCTAGGTGGAGCTGTTTCTTTTACCTAGGTGGAGCTGTTTCCTAGGTGGAGCTGTTTCTTTTACCTAGGTGGAGCTGTTTCCTAGGTGGAGCTGTTTCTTTTACCTAGGTGGAGCTGTTTCTTTTACCTAGGTGGAGCTGTTTCCTAGGTGGAGCTGTTTCTTTTACCTAGGTGGAGCTGTTTCCTAGGTGGAGCTGTTTCTTTTACCTAGGTGGAGCTGTTTCCTAGGTGGAGCTGTTTCTTTTACCTAGGTGGAGCTGTTTCCTAGGTGGAGCTGTTTCTTTTACCTAGGTGGAGCTGTTTCCTAGGTGGAGCTGTTTCCTAGGTGGAGCTGTTTCTTTTACCTAGGTGGAGCTGTTTCCTAGGTGGAGCTGTTTCTTTTACCTAGGTGGAGCTGTTTCTTTTACCTAGGTGGAGCTGTTTCCTAGGTGGAGCTGTTTCTTTTACCTAGGTGGAGCTGTTTGGAGCTGTTTCCTAGGTGGTGGAGCTGTTTCTTTTACCTAGGTGGAGCTGTTTCCTAGGTGGAGCTGTTTCCTAGGTGGAGCTGTTTCCTTTTACCTAGGTGGAGCTGTTTCCTAGGTGGAGCTGTTTCTTTTACCTAGGTGGAGCTGTTTCCTAGGTGGAGCTGTTTATTTTACCTAGGTGGAGCTGTTTCCTAGGTGGAGCTGTTTCTTTTACCTAGGTGGAGCTGTTTCTTTTACCTAGGTGGAGCTGTTTCTTTTACCTAGGTGGAGCTGTTTTTTACCTAGGTGGAGCTGTTTCCTAGGTGGAGCTGTTTCTTTTACCTAGGTGGAGCTGTTTCCTAGGTGGAGCTGTTTCTTTTACCTAGGTGGAGCTGTTTCCTAGGTGGAGCTGTTTCTTTTACATAGGTGGAGCTGTTTCTTTTACCTAGGTGGAGCTGTTTCCTAGGTGGAGCTGTTTCCTAGGCGGAGCTGTTCTTTTACCTCGGTGGAGCTGTTTCCTAGGTGGAGCTGTTTCTTTTACCTAGGTGGAGCTGTTTCCTAGGTGGAGCTGTTCCTTTTACCTAGGTGGAGCTGTTTCCTAGGTGGAGCTGTTTCTTTTACCTAGGTGGAGCTGTTTCCTAGGTGGAGCTGTTTATTTTACTTAGGTGGAGCTGTTTACTAGGTGGAGCTGTTTCTTTTACCTAGGTGGAGCTGTTTCCTAGGTGGAGCTGTTTCTTTTACCTAGGTGGAGCTGTTTCTTTTACCTAGGTGGAGCTGTTTCTTTTACCTAGGTGGAGCTGTTTCCTAGGTGGAGCTGTTTCCTAGGTGGAGCTGTTTCCTAGGTGGAGCTGTTTCTTTTACCTAGGTGGAGCTGTTTCCTAGGTGGAGCTGTTTCCTAGGTGGAGTTTCCTAGGTGGAGCTGTTTCTTTTACCTAGGTGGAGCTGTTTCCTAGGTGGAGCTGTTTCTTTTACCTAGGTGGAGCTGTTTCCTAGGTGGAGCTGTTTCTTTTACCTAGGTGGAGCTGTTTCTTTTACCTAGGTGGAGCTGTTTCTTTTACCTAGGTGGAGCTGTTTCTTTTACCTAGGTGGAGCTGTTTCCTAGGTGGAGCTGTTCCTTTTACCTAGGTGGAGCTGTTTCCTAGGTGGAGCTGTTTCTTTTACCTAGGTGGAGCTGTTTCCTAGGTGGAGCTGTTTATTTTACCTAGGTGGAGCTGTTTCCTAGGTGGAGCTGTTTCTTTTACCTAGGTGGAGCTGTTTCCTAGGTGGAGCTGTTTCTTTTACTAGGTGGAGCTGTTTCTTTTACCTAGGTGGAGCTGTTTCTTTTACCCTAGGTGGAGCTGTTTCCTAGGTGGAGCTGTTTACCTAGGTGGAGCTGTTTCCCAGGTGGAGCTGTTTCCTAGGTGGAGCTGTTCCTTTTACCTAGGTGGAGCTGTTTCCTAGGTGGAGCTGTTTCTTTTACCTAGGTGGAGCTGTTTCCTAGGTGGAGCTGTTTATTTTACCTAGGTGGAGCTGTTTCCTAGGTGGAGCTGTTTCTTTTACCTAGGTGGAGCTGTTTCCTAGGTGGAGCTGTTTCTTTTACCTAGGTGGAGCTGTTTCTTTTACCTAGGTGGAGCTGTTTCTTTTACCTAGGTGGAGCTGTTTCTTTTACCTAGGTGGAGCTGTTTCCTTTTACCTAGGTGGAGCTGTTTCTAGGTGGAGCTGTTTTACCTAGGTGGAGCTGTTTACCTAGGTGGAGCTGTTTCTTTTACCTAGGTGGAGCTGTTTCCTAGGTGGAGCTGTTTCCTAGGTGGAGCTGTTTCCTAGGTGGAGCTGTTTCCTAGGTGGAGCTGTTTCTTTTACCTAGGTGGAGCTGTTTCTTTTACCTAGGTGGAGCTGTTTCCTAGGTGGAGCTGTTTCTTTTACCTAGGTGGAGCTGTTTCTTTTACCTAGGTGGAGCTGTTTCTTTTACCTAGGTGGAGCTGTTTCCTAGGTGGAGCTGTTCCTTTTACCTAGGTGGAGCTGTTTCTTTTACCTAGGTGGAGCTGTTTATTCCTAGGTGGAGCTGTTTCCTAGGTGGAGCTGTTCCTTTTACCTAGGTGGAGCTGTTTCCTAGGTGGAGCTGTTTCTTTTACCTAGGTGGAGCTGTTTCCCAGGTGGAGCTGTTTCCTAGGTGGAGCTGTTTCTTTTACCTAGGTGGAGCTGTTTCCTAGGTGGAGCTGTTTCTTTTACCTAGGTGGAGCTGTTTCCTAGTTGGAGCTGTTTATTTTACCTAGGTGGAGCTGTTTCCTAGGTGGAGCTGTTTATTTTACCTAGGTGGAGCTGTTTCCTAGGTGGAGCTGTTTATTTTACATAGGTGGAGCTGTTTCTTTTACCTAGGTGGAGCTGTTTCTTTTACCTAGGTGGAGCTGTTTCTTTTACCTAGGTGGAGCTGTTTCTTTTACCTAGGTGGAGCTGTTTCCTAGGTGGAGCTGTTTCTTTTACCTAGGTGGAGCTGTTTCCTAGGTGGAGCTGTTTCTTTTACCTAGGTGGAGCTGTTTCCTAGGTGGAGCTGTTTCTTTTACCTAGGTGGAGCTGTTTCTTTTACCTAGGTGGAGCTGTTTCCTAGGTGGAGCTGTTTCTTTTACCTAGGTGGAGCTGTTTCCTAGGTGGAGCTGTTTATTTTACCTAGGTGGAGCTGTTTACTAGGTGGAGCTGTTTCTTTGACCTAGGTGGAGCTGTTTCCTAGGTGGAGCTGTTTATTTTACATAGGTGGAGCTGTTTCTTTTACCTAGGTGGAGCTGTTTCTTTTACCTAGGTGGAGCTGTTTCTTTTACCTAGGTGGAGCTGTTTCCTAGGTGGAGCTGTTTCCTAGGTGGAGCTGTTTCCTAGGTGGAGCTGTTTCTTTTACCTAGGTGGAGCTGTTTCCTAGGTGGAGCTGTTTCCTAGGTGGAGCTGTTTCCTAAGTGGAGCTGTTTCTTTTACCTAGGTGGAGCTGTTTCCTAGGTGGAGCTGTTTCCTAGGTGGAGCTGTTTCTTTTACCTAGGTGGAGCTGTTTCTTTTACCTAGGTGGAGCTGTTTCTTTTACCTAGGTGGAGCTGTTTCCTAGGTGGAGCTGTTCCTTTTACCTAGATTGAGCTGTTTCCTAGGTGGAGCTGTTTCTTTTACCTAGGTGGAGCTGTTTCCTAGGTGGAGCTGTTCCTTTTACCTAGATTGAGCTGTTTCCTAGGTGGAGCTGTTTCCTAGGTGGAGCTGTTTCTTTTACCTAGGTGGAGCTGTTTCCTAGGTGGAGCTGTTTCTTTTACCTAGGTGGAGCTGTTTCTTTTACCTAGGTGGAGCTGTTTCCTAGGTGGAGCTGTTCCTTTTACATAGATTGAGCTGTTTCCTATGTGGAGCTGTTGTTTTTTTTACCTAGGTGGAGCTGTTTCCTAGGTGGAGCTGTTTCTTTTACCTAGGTGGAGCTGTTTCCTATGTGGAGCTGTTTCCTAGATGGAGCTGTTTCTTTTACCTAGGTGGAGCTGTTTCTTTGACCTAGGTGGAGCTGTTTCCTAGGTGGAGCTGTTTCTTTTACCTAGGTGGAGCTGTTTCCTAGATGGAGCTGTTTCTTTTACCTAGGTGGAGCTGTTTCCTAGGTGGAGCTGTTTCTTTTACCTAGGTGGAGCTGTTTCCTAGGTGGAGCTGTTTCTTTTACCTCGGTGGAGCTGTTTCCTAGGTGGAGCTGTTTCTTTTACCTAGGTGGAGCTGTTTCCTAGGTGGAGCTGTTCCTTTTACCTAGGTGGAGCTGTTTCCTAGGTGGAGCTGTTTCTTTTACCTAGGTGGAGCTGTTTCCTAGTTGGAGCTGTTTATTTTACTTAGGTGGAGCTGTTTCTTTTACCTAGGTGGAGCTGTTTCTTTACCTAGGTGGAGCTGTTTCTTTTACCTAGGTGGAGCTGTTTCTTTTACCTAGGTGGAGCTGTTTCTTTTACCTAGGTGGAGCTGTTTCCTAGGTGGAGCTGTTTCCTAGGTGGAGCTGTTTCCTAGGTGGAGCTGTTTCCTAGGTGGAGCTGTTTCTTTTACCTAGGTGGAGCTGTTTCCTAGGTGGAGCTGTTTCTTTTACCTAGGTGGAGCTGTTTCTTTTACCTAGGTGGAGCTGTTTCCTAGGTGGAGCTGTTTACCTAGGTGGAGCTTTACCTAGGTGGAGCTGTTCTAGGTGGAGCTTTTACCTAGGTGGAGCTGTTTACCTAGGTGGAGCTGTTTCCTAGGTGGAGCTGTTCCTTTTACCTAGATTGAGCTGTTTCCTAGGTGGAGCTGTTTTTTTTTACCTAGGTGGAGCTGTTTCCTAGGTGGAGCTGTTTCTTTTACCTAGGTGGAGCTGTTTCCTATGTGGAGCTGTTTCCTAGATGGAGCTGTTTCTTTTACCTAGGTGGAGCTGTTTCTTTGACCTAGGTGGAGCTGTTTCCTAGGTGGAGCTGTTTCTTTTACCTAGGTGGAGCTGTTTCCTAGGTGGAGCTGTTTCTTTTACCTAGGTGGAGCTGTTTCCTAGGTGGAGCTGTTTCTTTTACCTAGGTGGAGCTGTTTCCTAGGTGGAGCTGTTTCTTTTACCTCGGTGGAGCTGTTTCCTAGGTGGAGCTGTTTCTTTTACCTAGGTGGAGCTGTTTCCTAGGTGGAGCTGTTCCTTTTACCTAGGTGGAGCTGTTTCCTAGGTGGAGCTGTTTCTTTTACCTAGGTGGAGCTGTTTCCTAGTTGGAGCTGCTTATTTTACCTAGGTGGAGCTGTTTACTAGGTGGAGCTGTTTCTTTGACCTAGGTGGAGCTGTTTCTTTTACCTAGGTGGAGCTGTTTCTTTTTTGACCTAGGTGGAGCTGTTTCTTTTACCTAGGTGGAGCTGTTTCCTAGGTGGAGCTGTTTCCTAGGTGGAGCTGTTTCCTAGGTGGAGCTGTTTCCTAAGTGGAGCTGTTTCTTTTACCTAGGTGGAGCTGTTTCCTAGGTGGAGCTGTTTACCTAGGTGGAGCTGTTTCTTTTACCTAGGTGGAGCTGTTTCTTTTACCTAGGTGGAGGTTTCTTTTACCTAGGTGGAGCTGTTTCTTTTACCTAGGTGGAGCTTTTACCTAGGTGGAGCTGTTTCCTAGGTGGAGCTGTTCCTTTTACCTAGATTGAGCTGTTTCCTAGGTGGAGCTGTTTCTTTTACCTAGGTGGAGCTGTTTCCTAGGTGGAGCTGTTCCTTTTACCTAGATTGAGCTGTTTCCTAGGTGGAGCTGTTTCCTAGGTGGAGCTGTTTCTTTTACCTAGGTGGAGCTGTTTCCTAGGTGGAGCTGTTTCTTTTACCTAGGTGGAGCTGTTTCTTTTACCTAGGTGGAGCTGTTTCCTAGGTGGAGCTGTTTCTTTTACCTTGGTGGAGCTGTTCCTTTTACCTAGATTGAGCTGTTTCCTAGGTGGAGCTGTTCCTTTTACCTAGATTGAGCTGTTTCCTATGTGGAGCTGTTGTTTTTTTACCTAGGTGGAGCTGTTTCCTAGGTGGAGCTGTTTCTTTTACCTAGGTGGAGCTGTTTCCTATGTGGAGCTGTTTCCTAGATGGAGCTGTTTCTTTTACCTAGGTGGAGCTGTTTCTTTTACCTAGGTGGAGCTGTTTCTTTTACCTAGGTTTACATTTACATTTACATTTAAGTCATTTAGCAGACGCTCTTATCCAGAGCGACTTACAAATTGGTGCATTCACCTTATGACATCCAGTGGAACAGTCACTTTACAATAGTGCATCTAAATCTTAAAGGGGGGTGAGAGGGATTACTTATCCTATCCTAGGTATTCCTTAAAGAGGTGGGGTTTCAGGTGTCTCCGGAAGGTGGTGATTGACTCCGCTGTCCTGGCGTCGTGAGGGCGTTTGTTCCACCATTGGGGGGCCAGAGCAGCGAACAGTTTTGACTGGGCTGAGCGGGAGCTGTACTTCCTCAGTGGTAGGGAGGCGAGCAGGCCAGAGGTGGATGAACGCAGTGCCCTTGTTTGGGTGTAGGGCCTGATCAGAGCCTGGAGGTACTGAGGTGCCATTCCCCTCACAGCTCCGTAGGCAAGCGGAGCTGTTTCCTAGGTGGAGCTGTTTCTTTTACCTAGGTGGAGCTGTTTCCTAGGTGGAGCTGTTCCTTTTACCTAGGTGGAGCTGTTTCCTAGGTGGAGCTGTTTCTTTTACCTAGGTGGAGCTGTTTCCTAGTTGGAGCTGCTTATTTTACCTAGGTGGAGCTGTTTACTAGGTGGAGCTGTTTCTTTGACCTAGGTGGAGCTGTTTCTTTGACCTAGGTGGAGCTGTTTCTTTTACCTAGGTGGAGCTGTTTCTTTTACCTAGGTGGAGCTGTTTCTTTTACCTAGGTGGAGCTGTTTCCTAGGTGGAGCTGTTTCCTAGGTGGAGCTGTTTCTTTTACCTAGGTGGAGCTGTTTCCTAGGTGGAGCTGTTTCCTAGGTGGAGCTGTTTCCTAAGTGGAGCTGTTTCTTTTACCTAGGTGGAGCTGTTTCCTAGGTGGAGCTGTTTCTTTTACCTAGGTGGAGCTGTTTCTTTTACCTAGGTGGAGCTGTTTCTTTTACCTAGGTGGAGCTGTTTCTTTTACCTAGGTGGAGCTGTTTCCTAGGTGGAGCTGTTCCTTTTACCTAGATTGAGCTGTTTCCTAGGTGGAGCTGTTTCTTTTACCTAGGTGGAGCTGTTTCCTAGGTGGAGCTGTTCCTTTTACCTAGATTGAGCTGTTTCCTAGGTGGAGCTGTTTCCTAGGTGGAGCTGTTTCTTTTACCTAGGTGGAGCTGTTTCCTAGGTGGAGCTGTTTCTTTTACCTAGGTGGAGCTGTTTCTTTTACCTAGGTGGAGCTGTTCCTTTTACCTAGGTGGAGCTGTTTCTTTTACCTAGGTGGAGCTGTTTCTTTTACCTAGGTGGAGCTGTTTCTTTTACCTAGGTGGAGCTGTTTCTTTTACCTAGGTGGAGCTGTTTCTTTTACCTAGGTGGAGCTGTTTCCTAGGTGGAGCTGTTTACCTAGATGGAGCTGTTTCTTTTACCTAGGTGGAGCTGTTTCCTAGGTGGAGCTGTTTCTTTTACCTAGGTGGAGCTGTTTCTTTTACCTAGGTGGAGCTGTTTCTTTTACCTAGGTGGAGCTGTTTCTTTTACCTAGGTGGAGCTGTTTCTTTTACCTAGGTGGAGCTCTTTCCTAGGTGGAGCTGTTTCTTTTACCTAGATGGAGCTGTTTCTTTTACCTAGGTGGAGCTCTTTCCTAGGTGGAGCTGTTTCTTTTACTTAGGTGGAGCTGTTTCTTTTACCTAGGTGGAGCTGTTTCTTTTACCTAGGTGGAGCTCTTTCCTAGGTGGAGCTGTTTCTTTTACCTAGATGGAGCTGTTTCTTTTACCTAGGTGGAGCTCTTTCCTAGGTGGAGCTGTTTCTTTTACTTAGGTGGAGCTGTTTCTTTTACCTAGGTGGAGCTGTTTATTTTACCTAGGTGGAGCTGTTTCCTAGGTGGAGCTGTTTCTTTTACCTAGGTGGAGCTCTTTCCTAGGTGGAGCTGTTTCTTTTTCCTAGGTGGAGCTGTTTCTTTTACCTAGGTGGAGCTGTTTCCTAGGTGGAGCTGTTTCTTTTACCTAGGTGGAGCTGTTTCTTTTACCTAGGTGGAGCTGTTTCCTAGGTGGAGCTGTTTCTTTTACCTAGGTGGAGCTGTTTCCTAGGTGGAGCTGTTTCTTTTACCCAGGTGGAGCTGTTTCCTAGGTGGAGCTGTTCCTTTTACCTAGGTGGAGCTGTTTCTTTTACCTAGGTGGAGCTGTTTCTTTTACCTAAGTGGAGCTGTTTCTTTTACCTAGGTGGAGCTGTTTCTTTTACCTAGGTGGAGCTGTTTCTTTTACCTAGGTGGAGCTCTTTCCTAGGTGGAGCTGTTTCTTTTACCTAGATGGAGCTGTTTCTTTTACCTAGGTGGAGCTCTTTCCTAGGTGGAGCTGTTTCTTTTACTTAGGTGGAGCTGTTTCTTTTACCTAGGTGGAGCTGTTTATTTGACCTAGGTGGAGCTGTTTCCTAGGTGGAGCTGTTTCTTTTACCTAGGTGGAGCTCTTTCCTAGGTGGAGCTGTTTCTTTTTCCTAGGTGGAGCTGTTTCTTTTACCTAGGTGGAGCTGTTTCACCTAGGTGGAGCTGCTTATTTTACCTAGGTGGAGCTGTTTACTAGGTGGAGCTGTTTCTTTGACCTAGGTGGAGCTGTTTCCTAGGTGGAGCTGTTTATTTTACATAGGTGGAGCTGTTTCTTTTACCTAGGTGGAGCTGTTTCTTTTACCTAGGTGGAGCTGTTTCTTTTACCTAGGTGGAGCTGTTTCCTAGGTGGAGCTGTTTCTTTTACCTAGGTGGAGCTGTTTCTTTTACCTAGGTGGAGCTGTTTCCTAGGTGGAGCTGTTTCTTTTACCTAGGTGGAGCTGTTTCTTTTACCTAGGTGGAGCTGTTTCTTTTACCTAGGTGGAGCTGTTTCTTTTACCTAGGTGGAGCTGTTTCCTAGGTGGAGCTGTTCCTTTTACCTAGATTGAGCTGTTTCCTAGGTGGAGCTGTTTCTTTTACCTAGGTGGAGCTGTTTCCTAGGTGGAGCTGTTCCTTTTACCTAGATTGAGCTGTTTCCTAGGTGGAGCTGTTTCTTTTACCTAGGTGGATCTGTTTCCTAGGTGGAGCTGTTTCTTTTACCTAGGTGGAGCTGTTTCTTTTACCTAGGTGGAGCTGTTTCCTAGGTGGAGCTGTTTCTTTTACCTAGGTGGAGCTGTTCCTTTTACCTAGATTGAGCTGTTTCCTAGGTGGAGCTGTTTCCTAGGTGGAGCTGTTCCTTTTACCTAGATTGAGCTGTTTCCTATGTGGAGCTGTTTTTTTTTTACCTAGGTGGAGCTGTTTCCTAGGTGGAGCTGTTTCTTTTACCTAGGTGGAGCTGTTTCCTATGTGGAGCTGTTTCCTAGATGGAGCTGTTTCTTTTACCTAGGTGGAGCTGTTTCTTTTACCTAGGTGGAGCTGTTTCCTAGGTGGAGCTGTTTCTTTTACCTAGGTGGAGCTTACATTTACCTTTACATTTAAGTCATTTAGCAGACGCTCTTATCCAGAGCGACTTACAAATTGGTGCATTCACCTTATGACATCCAGTGGAACTAAATCTTAAAGGGGGGTGAGAGGGATTACTTATCCTATCCTAGGTATTCCTTAAAGAGGTGGGGTTTCAGGTGTCTCCGGAAGGTGGTGATTGACTCCGCTGTCCTGGCGTCGTGAGGGCGTTTGTTCCACCATTGGGGGGCCAGAGCAGCGAACAGTTTTGACTGGGCTGAGCGGGAGCTGTACTTCCTCAGTGGTAGGGAGGCGAGCAGGCCAGAGGTGGATGAACGCAGTGCCCTTGTTTGGGTGTAGGGCCTGATCAGAGCCTGGAGGTACTGAGGTGCCGTTCCCCTCACAGCTCCGTAGGCAAGCGGAGCTGTTTCCTAGGTGGAGCTGTTCCTTTTACCTAGGTGGAGCTGTTTCTTTTACCTAGGTGGAGCTGTTTCCTAGGTGGAGCTGTTTCTTTTACCTAGGTGGAGCTGTTTCCTAGGTGGAGCTGTTTCTTTTACCTAGGTGGAGCTGTTTCCTAGGTGGAGCTGTTTCTTTTACCTAGGTGGAGCTGTTTCCTAGGTGGAGCTGTTCCTTTTACCTAGGTGGAGCTGTTTCTTTTACCTAGGTGGAGCTGTTTCTTTTACCTAGGTGGAGCTGTTTCTTTTACCTAGGTGGAGCTGTTTCCTAGGTGGAGCTGTTTCTTTTACCTAGGTGGAGCTGTTTCCTAGGTGGAGCTGTTTCTTTTACCTAGGTGGAGCTGTTTCCTAGGTGGAGCTGTTCCTTTTACCTAGGTGGAGCTGTTTCTTTTACCTAGGTGGAGCTGTTTCTTTTACCTAGGTGGAGCTGTTTCTTTTACCTAGGTGGAGCTGTTTCTTTTACCTAGGTGGAGCTGTTTCTTTACCTAGGTGGAGCTCTTTCCTTGGAGCTTTTACCTAGATGGAGCTGTTTCTTTTACCTAGGTGGAGCTCTTTCCTAGGTGGAGCTGTTTCTTTTACTTAGGTGGAGCTGTTTCTTTTACCTAGGTGGAGCTGTTTCTTTTACCTAGGTGGAGCTGTTTCCTAGGTGGAGCTGTTTCTTTTACCTAGGTGGAGCTGTTTCCTAGGTGGAGCTGTTTCTTTTACCTATACAGTAACATGCAGACCCATAAAAAGGGAGTGAACAAGGTCAGAGAAGGAGGAACATCTTTCTGGAATGAAACACAGCCAATTTGGCTTGGTTCTGGGGCAGTGGACCCTCTCCCCATAAATTAGAATACAGTGTCACCACCCAGCACCGGAGTAAGTATTGCTTTCTCTCTATTTCCTAAATGTTTTTTTTACAATAACAGCAGAGGAGTGGGACATAAACGACTAGTTTTATGCCCTGATTAATACGGTGGCAGAGAGAGGTCATTAGTGTGTTGAACTGGGCTGTGGTTCTGACTGCTAACGAGGAGAAGGGGGGTGTCCTATGCTGATTCGGTTGAGAAAAACGTATTCAAGACAGCGCAATCTGTTTGCGGTCCCAGACCTGTTTGTGCTGTCTTGCCAACTCCCATGGACTTTGAGGCAAGACAGCACAAACAGGTCTGGGACCACAGGATGTAAAAACATAGTTGTCAGGGAAGAAATAATAATAATAGTAATAATTAGGTGGGCGAATACATTTGATGTATTTTACACATGTACAAGAGTGTATTATATACACTTGTCAATTGTAAATGTGTTTTTTACATATCCAAACTTCCCCAGAGACACCATCTGAGAGTGGGGGATACAGTGACATAGTCAGACAGATAATTATAGTGGAATTATGGTGGTGTATAGTAGTGGTACATTATTGTAATGCTAATATAACAACTCGTAGTCTGTCAATTATGACATTATTTAAATACAAACTATACTATTGTGAGATGGAATTGCAATTCCATTCTATCCTAACAAGGTAGCATATGATATAATATGTTGGGTCATTAGGTATTGGCCTACTGTATCTCATATTGATCAATCTGGGGTTTGTGGACTGGAGCCAATTGACCGGATAGTTTCTGTCTTGCAGTCTCTGCTCTATCTGACCCGTGACTCAGTGTGGATCGAACATGGAGCGAGAGAGGGATGGAGAGAGAGATGGAGAGAGAGATGAAGTAGGAGGAAAAGAAAGAGGACACTTTAAAGAAGAGCATAGACATCAGTGAATTGGAAATTAGTTCATTACCATTGATCATCTGACGCTTGTTTTACATTTCTGAAATGATCAACCTTGCAATGTTCCACAGACTGCTTGGACAAGAGAAGGTGGTACTTACATTGTCAACCAGTAGGTGGCAGTGTGACTTACTGTATCATGACTTCCAGGTACCCCATCCGATTTACCTGGTTCACTCAGAATACACTCAGATAAGCACATAATGTTGAGC
Source organism: Oncorhynchus gorbuscha (assembly GCF_021184085.1). Classification (NCBI taxonomy): domain Eukaryota; kingdom Metazoa; phylum Chordata; class Actinopteri; order Salmoniformes; family Salmonidae; genus Oncorhynchus; species Oncorhynchus gorbuscha. Next base: position 7,796,089 of record NC_060190.1, on the reverse strand, counting down.
TGAGGGAGGTTTCCACTCTAGATAGAATACATTGAGATAACTACATAATGTTGAGCTGAGGGAGGTTTCCACTCTAGATAGAATACATTGAGATAACTACATAATGTTGAGCTGAGGGAGGTTTCCACTCTAGAAACAGTACATTGAGATAACTACATAATGTTGAGCTGAGGGAGGTTTCCACTCTAGATAGAATACATTGAGATAACTACATAATGTTGAGCTGAGGGAGATTTCCACTCTAGATACAGTACATTGAGATAACTACATAATGTTGAGCTGAGGGAGGTTTCCACTCTAGAAACAGTACATTGAGATAACTACATAATGTTGAGCTGAGGGAGGTTTCCACTCTGGATACAGTACATTAAGATAACTACATAATGTTGAGCTGAGGGAGGTTTCCACTCTGGATACAGTACATTGATATAACTACATAATGTTGAGCTGAGGGAGGTTTCCACTCTGGATACAGTACATTGAGATAACTACATAATATTGAGCTGAGGGAGGTTTCCACTCTGGATACAGTACATTGAGATAACTACATAATGTTGAGCTGAGGGAGGTTTCCACTCTAGATAGAATACATTGAGTTAACTACATAATGTTGAGCTGAGGGAGGTTTCCACTCTAGATAGAATACATTGGGATAACTACATAATGTTGAGCTGAGGGAGGTTTCCATTCTAGATAGAATACATTGAGATAACTACATAATGTTGAGCTGAGGGAGGTTTCCACTCTAGATAGAATACATTGTGATAACTATATAATGTTGAGCTGAGGGAGGTTTCCATTCTAGATAGAATACATTGAGATAACTACATAATGTTGAGCTGAGGTAGGATTTTTCACTCTAGATAGAGTACATTAAGATAACTACATAATGTTGAGCTGAGGGAGGTTTCCACTCTAGATAGAATACATTGAGATAACTACATAATGTTGAGCTGAGGGAGGTTTAAACTCTAGATAGAATACATTGAGATAACTATATAATGTTGAGCTGAGGGAGGTTTCCACTCTAGATAGATTACATTGAGATAACTATATTATGTTGAGCTGAGGGAGGTTTCCACTCTAGATAGATTACATTGAGATAACTACATAATGTTGAGCTGAGGGAGGTCTCCAGAGTTTACACTGTAATTGATCTATGGAATCAGACTTTGAATATCAAACAGGGAAGTGTTTATACAGCTAAAACTGATGTAGGATATTCATCAATATTATAGCATTATGGTAAATATGGGATCGAGGGACCAGCTTTCTAATAGGTTCCCCAAATGTCGAGAGACAGAAAGAAAGAGAGAGAGAGAGAGACAGAGAGAGAGAGGGAGAAAGAGAGCGAGAGAGAGAGACAAGAAGAGAAAGAAAGAGAGAGAGCGAGCGAGACAGAAAGAGAGAGAGAGAGATAGACAGAGAGGGGAGAGAGAGAGACAGACAGAAACAGAGACAGAAAGAGGGAGAGAGCAACAGAGCGACAGACAGAGAGAAAGCTCCCCCCCTGTACAGTAATCAGCATACAGCAGCCAAATTTATTGTATGCGGTGAATGTGTGCGACAGACAGTGTGCAGCTAGGAGACAGATTGAACTGTTGTGTGTGTGCATGTGTGTGTGTGACAGATTTAAGAGTCATTCTGAGGGGACAGCAGCAGCAGCAGCAGCAGCAGGGCTGAAGGTCCTGGCCTTAGTTAATTATTGACACCATAGAACGCTCAGCTTTGTGTGGGGATCAGCATACATGTCACTTCCTGTTGCCAAAACACACCTCATTATGTAAAGGAGGTATAGGTTTTGAAATGTCTGTCTGTCTGTCTGTCTGTCTGTCTGTCTGTCTGTCTGTCTGTCTGTCTGTCTGTCTGTCTGTCTGTCTGTCTGTCTGTCTGTCTGTCTGTCTGTCTGTCTGTCTGTCTGTCTGTCTGTCTGTCTGTCTGTCTGTCTGTCTGTCTGTCTGTCTGTCTGTCTGTCTGTCTGTCTGTCTGTCTGTCTGTCTGTCTGTCTGTGTGGGGTGTGTTTTAGTTAGGAGAGTAATCTGGTCAGATGTGACACCTTTGGAAACGAGTTTCACTTGAGAGAACGAGAGATACAGAAAGATGATAAAACTCCTGCCCTTTCTGTCCCTTTTTCACAGTAACCCTGTTTTCAGAGCCGTAGAGGAAGTTTGTTCTTCATTGACAACCTCTCCACCGTACAGGCTATACTCTCTCCCCTCTGTCTCTCAATCACTCCCTCCTTCAGCTCAATCCGTCCAGACTGCCAGGGCTCCATCAGGATGATGTCAGCTGGGCTATAGATGCTGGGTGCGTATCATCATCTGTGCTCTGCCCATGTGGAAGGCGACAGCCATCTCACACCAAACCCTCACCGCTCAAGTTATCTGACAGGGTTTTTAGTGCATGGGCCAGAGGCAGTGTAAGGTCTACGACTCCCTACTGGCTTTGCTCCAGGACCTGCAGGCCACCAGGGCTCTGACCATCATTCACCATAGTGGTGAAGTAATTACAATTTAGCAATTAAACAATGGAGTGATAGATGTGCAGAAGATGAATGTGCAAGTAGAGATACTGGGGTGCAAAGGAGCAAAAAATAAATAGCAGTATGGGGATGAGGTAGTTGGATGGGCTATTTACAGATGGGCTATGTACAGGTGCAGTGATCTGTGAGCTGCTCTGACAGCTAGTGCTTAAAGTTAGAGAGGGAGATATGAGTCTCTAGCTTCAGAGATTTTTGCGATTCGTTCCAGTCATTGGCAGCAGAGGACTGGAAGGAAAGGTGGCTAAATGAGGTATTGGCTTTTGGGGGTGACTAGTGAAATATACCTGCTGGAGCGCGTGCTACGGGTGGGTGCTGCTATGGTGACCAGTGAGCTGAGTTAAGGCGGGCTTTACCAAGTAAAGAGAGACCTGAAGCCAGTGGGTTTGTCAACAAATATGAAGAAAGGGTCAGCCAACGAGAGCATACAGGTCGCAGTGGTGAGTAGTATATGGGGCTTTGGTGACAAAACTGATGGCACTGTGATAGACTGCATCCAATTTCCTGAGTAGAGTGTTGGAGGCTATTTTGTAAATGACATCGCCGAAGTCAAGGATCGGTAGGATAGTCAGCTTTATGAGGGTATGTTTGGCAGCATGAATGAAGAATGCTTTGTTCCGAAATAGGAAGCCAATTCCAGATTTAACTTTGGATTGGAGATGCTTAATGTCAGTCTGGAAGAAGAGTTTACAGTCTAGCCAGACACCTAGGTATTTGTAGTTGTCCACATAAGTCAGAATCGTCCAGAGTAGTGATGCTGGATGGGTGGGCAGGTGCGGTCAGCAATCGGTTGAAGAGCATGCATTTAGTTTTACTTGCATTTAAGAGCAGTTGGAGGCCACGGAAGGAGAGTTGTATGGCATTGAAGCTCATCTGGAGGTTAGTTAACACAGTGTCCAAAGAAGGGCCAGAAGTATACAGAATGGTGTTGTCTGCGTAGAGGTGGATCAGAGAATCACCAGCAGCAAGAGCGACATCATTGATGTATATAGAGAAAAGAGTAGGCCCAAGAATTGAACTCTGTGGCACCCCCATTGAGACTGCCAGAGGTCCTGACAACAGTCCCTCTGATTTGACACATTGAACTCTGTCTGGGAAGTAGTTGGTGAACCAGGCAAGGCAGTCATTTGAGAAACCAAGGCTGTTGAGTCTGCCGATAAGAATGTGGTGATTGACAGAGTCGAAAGCCTTGGCCAGGTCGATGAATACTGCTGCACAGTATTGTCTCTTATCGATGGCGGTTATGATATCGTTTAGGACCTTGAGCATGGCTGAACTACACCCATGACCAGCTCCGAATGAGGATTGCATAATGGAGATGCATTCAAAATGGTCGGTGATCTGTTTGTTAACTTGGCTTTCGAAGACCTTAAGAAAGGCAGGGTAGGATAGATATAGTTCTGTAACAGTTTGAGTCTAGCGTGTCACCCCCTTTGAAGAGGGGGATGACCACAGCAGATTTCCAATCTTTGGGGATCTCAGACAATACGAAAGAGAGGTTGAAAACGCTAGTAATAGGGGTTGCAACAACTGTGGCGGATAATTTTAGAAAGAAAGGGTCCAGATTGTCTAGTCCAGCTGATTTGTAGGGGTCCAGATTTTGCAGATCTTTCAGAACATCAGCTATCTGGATTTGGGTGAAGAAGAAATGGGGGAGGCTTGGGCAAGTAGCTGTGGGGGGTGCAGGGCTGTTGACCGGGGAAGGGGTAGCCATGTGGGAAACATGGCCAGTCGTAGAAAAATGCTTATTGAAATTCTCAATTATCATGGATTTATTGGTAGTGACAGAGTTTCCTAGCCTCAGTGCAGTGGGCAGCTGGGATGAGGTGCTCTTGTTCACCATGGACTTTACAGTGTCCCAGAACGTTTTGGAATTTGTGCACATTTCTGTTTGAAAAAGCTAGCCTTTGCTTTCCTAACTGTAATGATATTCGTCTGTTGTTTGAAGTGAGTCAGACCGAAATGCAGCGTGTAGGTTACTCATGACTTTTAATGAAGAAAATGCTGTACATGAAATAACTGAGAATACAAAACAACAAACGAGTGAAACTAATTACAGCCTATCTGGTGACTAACACAAAGACAGGTACAGCATTTTCTTCATTAAAAGTCATGAGTAACCTACACGCTGCATTTCGGTCTGACTCACTTCAAACAACAGACGAATATCATTACAGAATCGCCCACCACGATTCACAGACCGAGCAGCGTGTGAACTGGCAGGATCTGAAGGAGGACGATATGGACGGCAGAAGCAGGGATTATACGACGTGGGAAGAAATCGACAGGTGGGCGATTCTGTAATGTAGTTCGTCTGCTGTTTGAAGAGAGTCAGACCGAAATGCAGCGTGTAGGTTACTCATGACTTTTAATGAAGAAAATAGCAGTACATGAAATAACTGAAAATACGAAAACAACAAATGAGTGAAACTAATACAGCCTATCTGGTGACTAACACAGAGACAGGTACAATCGCCAACTAAATACAACGCGCACTCAGGCTGCCTAAATACGGTTCCCAATCTGAGACAACGAGAATCAGCTGACTCCAATTAGGAATCGCCTCAGGCAGCCAAGCCTAACTAGACACACCCCTACTAATACACACTCCTAATTAATACAAACCCCAATACGAAATACAACATATAAACCCATGTCACACCCTGGCCTACCCAAACATATAACAAAAACACAAGATACAATGACCAAGGCGTGACACTAACTGCCTGTGTATATTGGTTCCTAACTTCCCTGAAAAGTTCCATATCACGGGGGCTATTCGATGCTAATTCAGAACGCCACAGGATGTTTTTGTGCTGGTCAAGGGCAGTCAGGTCTGGATTGAACCAAGGGCTATATCTGTTCCTGGTTCTACATTTTTTGAACGGGGCATACTTATTTAAGATGGTGAGGAAAGCACTTTTAAAGAATAACCAGGCATCCTCTACTGACTGAATGAGGTCAATATCCTTCCAGGATACCCGGGCCAGGTCGATTAGAAAGGCCTGCTCGCTGAAGTGTTTAAAGGGAGCGTATGACAGTGATGAGGGTTGGTCTTTTGACCTCAGACCCATTACGGACGTAGGCAATAAGGCAGTGATCACTGAGATCCTGGTTGAAGACAGCAGAGGTGTATTTGGAGGGCAGGTTGGTTAGGATGATATTTATGAGCGTGCCCATGTTTACCGATTTGAGGTTGTACCTGGTAGGTTCATTGATCATTTGTGTGAGATAGAGGGCATCTAGCTTAGATTGTAGGACAGCCGGGGTGTTAATTAAGCATGTCCCAGTTTAGGTCACCTAACAGTATGAGCTCTGAAGATAGATGGGGGGCAATCAACTCACATATGTTGTCCAGGGCACAGCTGGGGCAGAAGATGGTCTATAACAAGCAGCAACAATGGGAGACTTGTTTCTGGAAAAGTGCATTTTTAGAAGTAGAAGCTCAAATTGTTTGTGCACAGACCTGGATAGTATAACAGAACTCTGCAGGCTATCTCTGCAGTAGATTGGAACTCTGTCCCCTATCTTGTGGGAAAATATTATAGTTAGGGATCGAAATTTCAGGATTTTTGGTGGCCTTCCTAAACCAGGATTCAGACACAGCTAGGACATCTGGGTTGGCAGAGTGTGCTAAAGCAGTGAATAAAACAAACTTCGGGAGGAGGCTTCTAATGTTAACATGCATGAAACCAAGGATTTTACGGTTACAGAAGTCAACAAGTGAGAGTGCTTTGGGAGTGGAGCTAGGCACTGCAGGGCCTGGATTAAATGTGGACATGTGCAAACAATGAAGGGACCTAAATAATATAATAATAATAATAATAATAATATATGCCATTTAGCAGACGCTTTTATCCAAAGCGACTTACAGTCATGTGTGCATACATTCTACGTATGGGTGGTCCCGGGGATCGAACCCACTACCCTGGCGTTACAAGCACCATGCTCTACCAACTGAGCTACAAAAGACTTTCCAAATGCACTGTATAACTAGGCAATTAAACAATGCTGTACTGACTCATTTTTCTAACTTGATCACTAATAACCAGAATAATTTGAGTCTTCTTTTCGACCATTGATGGCCTGATAAATCCTACCTCCGCATGCAGTGCTTTATTTGTAAATCGAAAGGTCCCAGAACACATAGTGGGGGGGTATCCGGGGAGTTCTGAGGTCCCGGAACACATAGTGGGGGGTATCCGGGGAGTTCTGAGGTCCCGGAACACATAGTGGGGGCGGTATCCGGGCAGTTCTGAGGTCCCTGAACACATAGTGGGTGGGGGGTATCTGGGGTGTTCTGAGGTCCCGGAACACAGTGGGGGGAGGTTATCCAGGGAGTTCTGAGGTCCCGGAACACATAGTGGGGCGGGGGTTATCCGGGGAGTTCTGAGGTCCCGGAACACATAGTGGGGGGTGGGGGGGTCCGGGGAGCTCTGAGGTCCCAGAACACATAGTGGGGGCGGTATCCGGGCAGTTCTGAGGTCCCGGAACACATAGTGGGTGGGGGGTATCTGGGGAGTTCTGAGGTCCCGGAACACATAGTGGGGGAGGTTATCCAGGGAGTTCTGAGGTCCCGGAACACATAGTGGGGGCAGGGGTTATCCGGGGAGTTCTGAGGTCCCGGAACACATAGTGGGTGGGGGGTGGTGTCCGGGGAGCTCTGAGGTCCCGGAACACATAGTGGGGGGTATCCGGGGAGTTCTGAGGTCCTGGAACACATAGTGGGGGCGGTATCCGGGCAGTTCTGAGGTCCCTGAACACATAGTGGGTGGGGGGGTATCTGGGGAGTTCTGAGGTCCCGGAACACATAGTGGGGGAGGTTATCCAGGGAGTTCTGAGGTCCCGGAACACATAGTGGGGGCGGGGTTATCCGGGGAGTTCTGAGGTCCCGGAACACATAGTGGGTGGGGGGAGGGTGGTGTCCGGGGAGCTCTGAGGTCCCGGAACACATAGTGGGGAGGGGGGGGGTCCGGGGAGCTCTGAGGTCCCGCAACACATTGAAAAAAAAGGTGTCAAACACAACGTAGCAGCGCAGGAAACAGTGTAAACAGCCAAGTAGCCTACTATCTATGGTGGTGAAACAGACAGCACTCTCCAAGGTGCTGATTAATTAAAAGCATTTTAGATGTCACTGCAGTATGCCCACATACTTGAGTATGGCTGCGGGGCTTTACACAAGTCCCAATTTCTAGACATCCATTTTTAGACGTTGCTGCAGAACACACACCATCTGCACACAGACACAGCAGAGGGGCTGACAAGAGTCACGTTCCATATCATTTTCAAGACATCAACGTAGCAGTAGAACAAGTATCACAATATCGTAAGATAAAAATGAAATCAATGTAGGCTGCAGCAGAACACACATATGACGATAGGCCTCCTGCCTATTCAGTCTTATGGCTTGGGGGTAGAAGCTGTTAAGGAGCTTTTTTGGTCCTAGACTTGGCGCTCCGGTACCACTTGTCGTGTGGCAGCAGAGAAAACAGTCTATGTCTTAGGTGACTGGAGTCTCTGACAATTTTATGGGCTCTGACACCAACTATTATATAGGTCCAGATTGGCAAGAAGCTTGGCCCCAGTGATATACTGTGCCGTATTCACTACCCTCTATAGCACCTTAGATGTCGAGCAGTTGCCATACTAGGCGGTGATGCAGGTGATGCAACTGGTCAGGATGCTCTCGATGATGCTGCTGTATAACTTTTTGTGGATCTGGGGACCAGACCAGTGCGCTACTGTATAGCCAATCAGAGCTACAGTAGGCCTTTATACAAACAAGCCATATGCCACACAGGCCTGTTGCAACAACACAACTTAGATGTAGACAACACACTCGCCAACAACCACAAAATATATCTGAATAGATTTCTTCTGAAAATACACTGCATTCCGAAAGTGTTCAGACCACTTGACTTTTTCCACATTGTGTTACGTTACAACCTTATTTGAAAATGGATTAAATCGTTTTTCCCTCATCAATCTATAGTACACAATACCCCATAATGACAAAGTGAAAACAGGTTTAAAAAAACAAACAGAAATAACACATTAGTATGTAAGTATTCAGACCCTTTACTCAGTCCATTGTTAAAGCACCTTTGACAGCGATTACACCTTCCAGTCTTCTTGGGTATGACACTACAAGCTTTGCACTCCTGTATTTGGGAATGTATCCCATTCTTCTCTACAGATCCTCTCAAGCTCTGTCAGGTTGGATGGGGAGCGTTGCTGCACAGCTCTTTTCAGGTCTCTCCAGAGATGTTTGATGGGTTCAAGTCTGGGCTCTGGCTGGGCCACTCAAGGATGTTCAGAGACTTGTCCCAAATCAACTCCTGTGTTGTCTTGGCTGTGTGCTTAGGGTTGTTGTCCTGTTGGAAGGGAACCTTCTCCCCAGTCTGAGGGACTGAGCGCTCTGGAACAGGTTTTAATCAAGTATCTCTCTGTACATTGCTCCGTTCATCTTTCCCTCAATCCTGACTATTTTCCCAGTCCCTGTCGCTGAAAAACATCCCCACAGCATGATGCTGCCACCACCATGCTTCACCATAGGGATTGTGCCAGGTTTCCTCCAGACTTGAACTTGGCATTCTTGCCAGAGGTCCGTCGTGGTTTTATCAGACCAGAGAACCTTGTTTCTCTGGAACACAAAACACACACACACGCACGACAATTCAGTCAATTCATTCAGCAGAAGAACTGAACCTCTAATTCAATCATTTAAAAAGGACATTGATTTTCAATTATAATTTTCAATTCTGGAACCGGAATTTCAATTAACCTCCTGAGTTGACAGAATTTGATCAATGCAAGTGTGTTTACATTTACACTAAAGCTGTCCGCAGGAAGCCAGATGTTAAGTAAATTTCAATTTCATCTTATTGTGCCCGTGGGCAGGAAGGTTGGTCATTATGATGGGGGAATTTGTGACAAGATACACTATCTATACAAAGTATGTGGACACCCCTTCAAGTGGATTCGGCAATTTCAGCCACACCCGTTGTTGACAGGTGTATAGAATCGAGCACACAGCCATGCACTCTTCATTGACAAATATTGGCATTAGAATGGCCTTACTGAAGAGCTATCTGGAGTGAACAATCACGCTTCACCATCTGGCAGTCTGATGAACAAATCTGGGTTTGGCGGATGCAAGGAGAACGCTACCTGCCTCAATCCATAGTGCCAACTGTAAAGTTTGGTGGAGGAGGAATAATTGTCAGGGTCTGTTTTTCATGGTTCGGGCTAAGGCCCCTTAGTTCCAGTGAAGGGAAATATTAACGCTACAACATACAATGACATTCCAGATGATTTTGTGCTTCCAACTTTGTGGCAACAGTTTGGGGACGGCCTTTTCCTGTTTCAGCATGACAATGCCCCTGTGCGCAAACCGAGGTCCATACAGAAATGGTTTGTCGAGATCGGTGTGGAAGAACTTGACTGGCCTGCACAGAGCCCTGACCTCAACCACATTGGACACCTTTGGGATGAATTGGAACACCCACTGCGAGCCAGGCCTAATTGCCCAAGATCAGTGCCCAACCTCACTAATGCTCTTGTGGCTGATTGGAATCAAGTCCCGGCAGCAATGTTCTAACATCTAGTGGAAAGCATTCCCTGAAGAGTGGGGGCTGTTAAAGCAGCAAAGAGGGGACCAAATCATATGCCCATGATTTTGGAATGAGATGTTCGACGAGAAGTTGTCCGCATAGTTTTGGTCTGTTGTAGACCCACCTCTTCTCTGCTTACCTCATGTCAAAATAAGAATCTGCCAAATGTTATTCCTTGTTTGTCAACATATGGCGCATGTGCAGGATTTTTTATTTTGGTAAGCAGTTCCAAGGAGTTCCTGCAACCTTTTCTTGCAGTCCCTCCAATGCAAAGGAGGCTGGTGGGAGGAGCTATAGGAGGACGGGCAAATTGTAATGGCTGGAACGGAATCAATGGAGTGGAGTCAAACGTGATAGGAGTGAAAGGAGGTGTGAAAAGAAGAGAAGACGAAAGAAGAGAAGGTGAAGTGTGTTTCTCACAGATTCAGTGCATCTGCACACCAATATCTCTACCTGTACATGACCATCTGATCATTTATCACTCCAGTGTTAATCTGCAAAATTGTAATTATTCGCCTACCTCATGCCTTTTGCACACAATGTATATATCTCTTTTTTCTCTTTTTTTCTACTGTGTTATTGACTTGTTAATTGTTTACTCCATGTGTAACTCTGTGTTGTTGTCTGTTCACACTGCTATGCTTTATCTTGGCCAGGTCGCAGTTGCAAATGAGAACTTGTTCTCAACTAGCCTACCTGGTTAAATAAAGGTGAAATAAAAAAAATATTAAAAAATCTGAAGGCCACCTGACACAGATTAAAACACAGATTAAAACACGGATTAAAACACGGATTAAAACACAGATTAAAACACAGATTAAAACACAGATTAAAACACGGATTAAAACACAGATTAAAACACGGATTAAACCACAGATTAAAACACAGATTAAAACACGGATTAAAACACGGATTAAAACACGGATTAAAACACGGATTAAAACACGGATTAAACCACTGATTTGGAACATAACTCGGAACAAAACGTGTTAGTGCATGCGTGTATCGGTCTGCCTATCTGTTTGTTTTTGAGTCTGTGCTCTTGTCTCTCTATAGCCGTCTATGTCCCTGACTGTTCTCCAGTCCAAACCCGTGTCACAGGGTGAGCCAGGAATGAGGCATGACAATTTAACCAGACACGGCGTGAACAAGATGAGATTGTATCGTTCAGCTGAGAAATCGACACCGGATAGAGACTGAAACAAGGCCCACGTCCCTCTGGCTTGGCAGGCTGCCTGGTCCTGTCCCTCAGCCCAGTCCATCTATTCCCCATCACCACTACCACTACTTCAAGGCCAGGGGGTGGCAGGTGCCCGTTTGGAGTTACCATTCTAGCTTAGCTTGGTAGACATGTCTGCACAGCATAATCAATGGTACCCTTTTAGTATTTCTGGGTACTGGGTGAATGGATTATCCTTTACACTCCGTCTCTCTCTCTCTCTAATGGTCCAGCAGATTCACAGATGTTCTGGGTCCACAGAATAACAGAGTACCTTGGCTTGGTTCCAGGCAGTGGGCCCTGTCCTCTCTCTCTCTAATGGTCCAGCAGACTCACAGATGTTCTGGATCCACAGAATAACAGAGTACCTTGGCTTGGTTCCAGGCAGTGGGCCCTGTCCTCTCTCTCTCTAATGGTCCAGCAGACTCACAGATGTTCTGGATCCACAGAATAACAGAGTACCTTGGCTTGGTTCCAGGCAGTGGGCCCTGTCCTCTCTCTCTCTAATGGTCCAGCAGACTCACAGATGTTCTGGATCCACAGAATAACAGAGTACCTTGGCTTGGTTCCAGGCAGTGGGCCCTGTCCTCTCTCTCTAATGGTCCAGCAGACTCACAGATGTTCTGGATCCACAGAATAACAGAGTACCTTGGCTTGGTTCCAGGCAGTGGGCCCTGTCCTCTCTCTCTCTAATGGTCCAGCAGACTCACAGATGTTCTGGGTCCACAGAATAACAGAGTACCTTGGCTTGGTTCCAGGCAGTGGGCCCTGTCCTCTCTCTCTCTAATGGTCCAGCAGATTCACAGATGTTCTGGATCCACAGAATAACAGAGTACCTTGGCTTGGTTCCAGGCAGTGGGCCCTGTCTCTCTCTCTCTAATGGTCCAGCAGACTCACAGATGTTCTGGGTCCACAGAATAACAGAGTACCTTGGCTTGGTTCCAGGCAGTGGGCCCTGTCCTCTCTCTCTCTAATGGTCCAGCAGATTCACAGATGTTCTGGATCCACAGAATAACAGAGTACCTTGGCTTGGTTCCAGGCAGTGGGCCCTGTCCTCTCTCTCTCTAATGGTCCAGCAGATTCACAAATGTTCTGGATCCACAGAATAACAGAGTACCTTGGCTTGGTTCCAGGCAGTGGGCCCTGTCCTCTCTCTCTCTAATGGTCCAGCAGACTCACAGATGTTCTGGGTCCACAGAATAACAGAGTACCTTGGCTTGGTTCCAGGCAGTGGGCCCTGTCCTCTCTCTCTCTAATGGTCCAGCAGATTCACAGATGTTCTGGATCCATAGAATAACAGAGTACCTTGGCTTGGTTCCAGGCAGTGGGCCCTGTCCTCTCTCTCTCTAATGGTCCAGCAGACTCACAGATGTTCTGGGTCCACAGAATAACAGAGTACCTTGGCTTGGTTCCAGGCAGTGGGCCCTGTCCTCTCTCTCTCTAATGGTCCAGCAGATTCACAGATGTTCTGGATCCACAGAATAACAGAGTACCTTGGCTTGGTTCCAGGCAGTGGGCCCTGTCCTCTCTCTCTCTAATGGTCCAGCAGACTCACAGATGTTCTGGGTCCACAGAATAACAGAGTACCTTGGCTTGGTTCCAGGCAGTGGGCCCTGTCCTCTCTCTCTCTCTCTAATGGTCCAGCAGACTCACAGATGTTCTGGATCCACAGAATAACAGAGTACCTTGGCTTGGTTCCAGGCAGTGGGCCCTGTCCTCTCTCTCTCTAATGGTCCAGCAGACTCACAGATGTTCTGGGTCCACAGAATAACAGAGTACCTTGGCTTGGTTCCAGGCAGTGGGCCCTGTCCTCTCTCTCTCTAATGGTCCAGCAGATTCACAGATGTTCTGGATCCACAGAATAACAGAGTACCTTGGCTTGGTTCCAGGCAGTGGGCCCTGTCCTCTCTCTCTCTAATGGTCCAGCAGATTCACAAATGTTCTGGATCCACAGAATAACAGAGTACCTTGGCTTGGTTCCAGGCAGTGGGCCCTGTCCTCTCTCTCTCTAATGGTCCAGCAGACTCACAGATGTTCTGGGTCCACAGAATAACAGAGTACCTTGGCTTGGTTCCAGGCAGTGGGCCCTGTCCTCTCTCTCTCTAATGGTCCAGCAGATTCACAGATGTTCTGGATCCACAGAATAACAGAGTACCTTGGCTTGGTTCCAGGCAGTGGGCCCTGTCCTCTCTCTCTCTAATGGTCCAGCAGACTCACAGATGTTCTGGGTCCACAGAATAACAGAGTACCTTGGCTTGGTTCCAGGCAGTGGGCCCTGTCCTCTCTCTCTCTAATGGTCCAGCAGATTCACAGATGTTCTGGATCCACAGAATAACAGAGTACCTTGGCTTGGTTCCAGGCAGTGGGCCCTGTCCTCTCTCTCTCTAATGGTCCAGCAGACTCACAGATGTTCTGGGTCCACAGAATAACAGAGTACCTTGGCTTGGTTCCAGGCAGTGGGCCCTGTCCTCTCTCTCTCTCTCTAATGGTCCAGCAGACTCACAGATGTTCTGGATCCACAGAATAACAGAGTACCTTGGCTTGGTTCCAGGCAGTGGGCCCTGTCCTCTCTCCATACACTAGTAGACGGTGGCAACACCGAAGCGTGCGTTGCCCTCTCTCTCCTAAACGGTTTCACAATAACAGCAGTGGAATGGGACTTTAATGACTCGTCTTGTGTCTCAATCAATACGATGGCAGAGAGGGGTTGTTAGCGGGTTCAACCGGGCCATGGTGCTGACCGCTAACAAGGAGGAAAGGACTGTGGTGCTGATTGGGTAGAGAGAAATGCCCTCAAGCCTAAAGGTACATTGGGAAGCGATGATAAAGTGAGATATTTGTGTGATATTCCAGTCAATAGTGTCACAGTATAACAACGCTAATTTAAAAAATAAACAAGTCTATATACGATGTGAGCAAGTGAGGTGAGATAAGGTAGGTAAAGGCAAAAAAAGGCCATGGTGGCGAAGTAAATACAATATAGCAAGTAAAACACTGGAATGGTAGATTTGCAGTGGAAGAATGTGCAAAGTAGAAATAAAAATAATGGGCTGCAAAGGAGCAAAATAAATAAATAAATAAAATAAATACAATAGGGAAAGAGGTAGTTGTTTGGGCTAAATTATAGGTGGGCTATGTACAGGTGCAGTAATCTGTGAGCTGCTCTGACAGTTGGTGCTTAAAGCTAGTGAGGGAGATAAGTGTTTCCAGTTTCAGAGATTTTTGTAGTTCGTTCCAGTCATTGGCAGCAGAGAACTGGAAGGAGAGGCGGCCAAAGAAAGAATTGGTTTTGGGGGTGACCAGAGAGATATACCTGCTGGAGCGCGTGCTACAGGTGGGAGATGCTATGGTGACCAGCGAGCTGAGATAAGGGGGGACTTTACCTAGCAGGGTCTTGTAGATGACATGGAGCCAGTTTGGCGACGAGTATGAAGCGAGGGCCAGCCAACGAGAGCGTACAGGTCGCAATGGTGGGTAGTGTATGGGGCTTTGGTGACAAAACGGATTGCACTGTGATAGACTGCATCCAATTTGTTGAGAAGGGTATTGGAGGCTATTTTGTAAATGACATCGCCGAAGTCGAGGATTGGTAGGATGGTCAGTTTTACAACTAGCAGTTTCAAGTTTACCATCCCGTAGCGAGTATGAAATGATAAGTATTCTAGACATTTGTACAGCTTAAGGTACATATTTAGAGATGTATTTTTAATATTGTAGTCTTTAAAACCTTATGCCATTACAAACTATAATATTATGACATTGAACTGTGATGACATTCAATCACTTCCATAGATGCAGATTATATAATATATTGGGTCATTAGGTATTGGCCTACTGTATCTCATATTGATCGATCTGGGGTTTGTGGACTGGAGCCAATTGACCGGATAGTTTCTGTCTTGCAGTCTCTGCTCTATCTGACCCGTGACTCAGTGTGGATCGAACATGGAGCGAGAGAGGGATGGAGAGAGAGATGGAGAGAGGGATGGAGAGAGAGATGAAGTAGGAGGAAAAGAAAGAGGACACTTTTAAAGAAGAGCATAGACATCAGTGAATAGGCAATGAGCTATATAACATTTATTATCTGATGCTTGTTTAATGTTTGTGAAATTATAATTTGTACAATGTTAATGCTACTGTTCCACAGACGTAATTCTGCTTGTACAAGAGAAAGTGGTACTTACATTGTCAACCAGTAGGTGGCAGTGTGACTTACTGTATCATGACTTCCAGGTACCCCATGTGATTTACCTGGTTCACTCAGAATACACTCAGATAAGCACATAATGTTGAGCTGAGGGAGGTTTCCACTCTAGATAGAATACATTGAGATAACTACATAATGTTGAGCTGAGGGAGGTTTTCCACTCTAGATATAATACATTGAGATAACTACATAATGTTGAACTGAGGGAGGTTTTTCACTCTAGATAGAATACATTGAGATAACTACATAATGTTGAGCTGAGGGAGGTCTCCAGAGTTTACACTGTAATTGATCTATGGAATCAGACTTTGAATACCAAACAGGGAAGTGTTTATACAGCTAAAACTGATGTAGGATATTCATCAATATTATAGCATTATGGTAAATATGGAATCGAGGGACCAGCTTTCTAATTAGTTCCAGAGAGAAACAGAGAGCGAGAGAGAGAGAAACCGAGTGAGACAGAAAGAGAGAGAGCAAGACAGAAAGAGAGAGAGAGAGAGATAGACAGAGAGAAACGGAGACAGAAAGAGAGAGGGAGAGAGCAACAGAGTGACAGACAGACAGAGAGAGGCCCCCCTGTACAAGAGAGACAGAAAAAGAGCGAGACAGACAGACAGACAGACAGACAGACAGACAGACAGACAGACAGACAGACAGACAGACAGACAGACAGACAGACAGACAGACAGACAGACAGACAGACAGACAGACAGACAGACAGACAGACAGACAGACAGACAGACAGACAGACAGACAGACAGACAGACAGAGAGAGGCCCCCCTGTACAAGAGAGACAGAAAAAGAGTGAGACAGACAGACAGACAGACAGACAGACAGACAGACAGACAGACAGACAGACAGACAGACAGACAGACAGACAGACAGACAGACAGACAGACAGACAGACAGACAGACAGACAGACAGAG
Source organism: Oncorhynchus gorbuscha (assembly GCF_021184085.1). Lineage (NCBI taxonomy): Eukaryota > Metazoa > Chordata > Actinopteri > Salmoniformes > Salmonidae > Oncorhynchus > Oncorhynchus gorbuscha. Next base: position 7,779,580 of record NC_060190.1, on the reverse strand, counting down.
AGAGACAGCAACATAGAGAGAGACAGAGACAGGCAGAGAAACAGAGAAACAGAGAAAGACACAGAGAAAGACAGAGACAGAGACAGACAGAGAAACAGAGAAAGACAGTGAGAAAGACAGCCCTAGTACTGTTTACTGTGCTAGGGGCTGTTTTCTCTCTGTCTTTCTCTGTACAGTAAACAGCATACAGTTCATGTTGCCAAAAACACCTCATTATGTAATGGAGGTACATGCTTCGCATTCTCTAAGAGTGTGTGTGCATGTGTGTTGCGTGCACTCTCCTCAAACAATTGCATGGTATTTTTTCACTTTAGTAGCTACTATAAATTGGACAGTGCAGTTAGATTAACAAGAATTTAAGCTTTCTGCCAATATCAGATGTGTTTATGTCCTGGGAAACGCTCTTGTTACTTTCAACCTCATGCTAATCGCATTAGTCTACATTCGCTCAACCGTCCTGTGGGGGACCCACCGATCCTGAAGAAAATATTATTAACAAGTCATGTGGACTCACTCTGGTTGCAATAATACTGACTACCTCGTCTCTGTATCCCAAACATACAATTATCTGTAAGGTCCCTCAGTCGATCAGTGAATTTCAAACACAGATTAAACCACAAAGACCAGAGAGGATTTCCAATGCCTTGCAAAGACGGACCAAATTAAAACTGCCAGCAATGTGACAAAGAAATCAAATGTATGTCCTGAATACAGAATGTTATATTTGGGGCAAATCCAAGAAAACATCACTCTTCATATTTTCAAGTATGAGGGTGGCTGCGTCATATCATGGGTATGCTTGTCATCGGCAAGGCCTGGGAAGTTTTTTATGATAGAACGAAACGGAATAGAGCTAAGCACAGGCAAAATCCTAGAGGAAAACCTGGTTCAGTCTGCTTTCCACCAGACACTAAAACACAAGGCAAAATATACACTGGAGTCACTTACCAAGATGATGATGAATGTTCCTGAGAGACATATTTACAATACAAATTAGTCCAATCTGACACCATACATTATTTACCATTCAATTCTACTGGGCACAAAATCATCTGAAACACAACCAAAACAAACGGCAAATGCATCCAACGGGTTTGTAGAGTCACATGCTTGATGTAATCATTGCGAGCTAAGAATATTGGGATACACGCACACACGCACACACACACACACACACACACACACACACACACACACACACACACACACACACACACACACACACACACACACACACACACACACACACACACACACACACACACACACACACACACTTGCATACAAAGGGCCTTTATGCACCTTATGTGTCTTGTCCATATCAAATCCATTCTCTCTGTCCTCCTCTCCACTCTCATGTTAGCTGTAATGTTTTCTGTACACAATAGGAACTAAAGCTGTGAGCATCATATTGTTCACCAACACCCCTCCACACACACACACACACACACACACACACACACACACACACACACACACACACACACACACACACACACACACACACACACACACACACACACACACACACACACACACACACACACACACACACACACACACACACACACTTGCATACAAAGGGCCTTTATGCACCTTATGTGTCTTGTCCATATCAAATCCATTCTCTCTGTCCTCCTCTCCACTCTCATGTTAGCTGTAATGTTTTCTGTACACAATAGGAACTAAAGCTGTGAGCATCATATTGTTCACCAACACCCCCACACACACACACACACACACACACACACACACACACACACACACACACACACACACACACACACACACACACACACACACACACACACACACACACACACACACACACACACACACACACACACACACTTGCATACAAAGGGCCTTTATGCACCTTATGTGTCTTGTCCATATCAAATCCATTCTCTCTGTCCTCCTCTCCACTCTCATGTTAGCTGTAATGTTTTCTGTACACAATAGGAACTAAAGCTGTGAGCATCATATTGTTCACCAACACCCCTCCACACCCCTCCACACACACACACACACACACACACACACACACACACACACACACACACACACACACACACACACACACACACACACACACACACACACACACACACACACACACACACACACACACACACACACACACACACACACACACACTTGCATACAAAGGGCCTTTATGCACCTTATGTGTCTTGTCCATATCAAATCCATTCTCTCTGTCCTCCTCTCCACTCTCATGTTAGCTGTAATGTTTTCTGTACACAATAGGAACTAAAGCTGTGAGCATCATATTGTTCACCAACACCCCTCCACACACACACACACACACACACTTGCATACAAAGGGCCTTTATGCACCTTATGTGTCTTGTCCATATCAAATCCATTCTCTCTGTCCTCCTCTCCACTCTCATGTTAGCTGTAATGTTTTCTGTACACAATAGGAACTAAAGCTGTGAGCATCATATTGTTCACCAACACCCCTCCACACACACACACACACACTTGCATACAAAGGGCCTTTATGCACCTTATGTGTCTTGTCCATATCAAATCCATTCTCTCTGTCCTCCTCTCCACTCTCATGTTAGCTGTAATGTTTTCTGTACACAATAGGAACTAAAGCTGTGAGCATCATATTGTTCACCAACACCCTCCACACACACACACACACACACACTTGCATACAAAAGGGCCTTTATGCACCTTATGTGTCTTGTCCATATCAAATCCATTCTCTCTGTCCTCCTCTCCACTCTCATGTTAGCTGTAATGTTTTCTGTACACAATAGGAACTAAAGCTGTGAGCATCATATTGTTCACCAACACCCCTCCACACACACACACACACACACACACACACACACACACACACACACACACACACACACACACACACACACACACACACACACACACACACACACACACACACACACACACACACACACACTTGCATACAAAGGGCCTTTATGCACCTTATGTGTCTTGTCCATATCAAATCCATTCTCTCTGTCCTCCTCTCCACTCTCATGTTAGCTGTAATGTTTTCTGTACACAATAGGAACTAAAGCTGTGAGCATCATATTGTTCACCAACACCCTTCCACACACACACACACACACACACACACACACACACACACACACACACACACACACACACACACACACACACACACACACACACACACACACACACACACACACACACACACACACACACACACACACACACACACACACACACACACACACTTGCATACAAAGGGCCTTTATGCACCTTATGTGTCTTGTCCATATCAAATCCATTCTCTCTGTCCTCCTCTCCACTCTCATGTTAGCTGTAATGTTTTCTGTACACAATAGGAACTAAAGCTGTGAGCATCATATTGTTCACCAACACCCCTCCACACACACACACACACACACACTTGCATACAAAGGGCCTTTATGCACCTTATGTGTCTTGTCCATATCAAATCCATTCTCTCTGTCCTCCTCTCCACTCTCATGTTAGCTGTAATGTTTTCTGTACACAATAGGAACTAAAGCTGTGAGCATCATATTGTTCACCAACACCCCTCCACACACACACACACACACTTGCATACAAAGGGCCTTTATGCACCTTATGTGTCTTGTCCATATCAAATCCATTCTCTCTGTCCTCCTCTCCACTCTCATGTTAGCTGTAATGTTTTCTGTACACAATAGGAACTAAAGCTGTGAGCATCATATTGTTCACCAACACCCCTCCACACACACACACACACACACACTTGCATACAAAGGGCCTTTATGCACCTTATGTGTCTTGTCCATATCAAATCCATTCTCTCTGTCCTCCTCTCCACTCTCATGTTAGCTGTAATGTTTTCTGTACACAATAGGAACTAAAGCTGTGAGCATCATATTGTTCACCAACACCCTCCACACACACACACACACACACCACACACACACACACACACACACACACACACACACACACACACACACACACACACACACACACACACACACACACACACACACACACACACACACACACACACACACACACACACACACACACACACACACACACACACTTGCATACAAACTTGCATACAAAGGGCCTTTATGCACCTTATGTGTCTTGTCCATATCAAATCCATTCTCTCTGTCCTCCTCTCCACTCTCATGTTAGCTGTAATGTTTTCTGTACACAATAGGAACTAAAGCTGTGAGCATCATATTGTTCACCAACACCCCTCCACACACACACACACACACACACACACACACACACACACACACACACACACACACACACACACACACACACACACACACACACACACACACACACACACACACACACACACACACACACACACACACACACACACACACACACACACACACACACACACACACACACATCAGCATGATCACTAGAAATCCTTTTCAGACTTTTGAAAATTTGCTGAGAATGTCATTATGAAAAAGGATTGCCCAGCACTGGGCGTGTACTCGTGATGCTTGGAGTCGCAGCACACTGCTTAGAGCACTGTGCTGCAGCAGTACACAATGCTTTACCAAGCCGTGAGAATACTGTGAATACTGATGATATTTGACAGTAGTGCCACATCTTTTTATTATTCTTTTGTTTTAAGGCCCAAATCACAGCCCTCATCTTAACCACTCGGAACGAACTCCAAAACTTTTAACCTTTGAGTTGTTTCTGTTTTAACCCTGCAACCATGCGGAATTTACCTTGTAACCACACGGAATTAACCCTGTAACCACACGGAATTAACCCTGTAACCATGCAGAATTAACCCTGTAACCATGCGGAATTAACCCTGTAACCACACGGAATTAACCCTGTAACCATGCGGAATTAACCCTGTAACCACACGGAATTAACCCTGTAACCATGCAGAATTAACCCTGTATCCATGCAGAATTAACCCTGTAACCACACGGAATTAACCCTGTAACCATGCAGAATGAATGCGAAAAACAATATTAACAATATAAAGATAGTGCAGCTCAGTTTCCGCCTCATTTTGTGGGTAGTGTGTACGGCAGACTTTCTCAATAGCAAGGCTATGCTCACTGAGTCTGTACATAGTCAAAGCTTTCCTTAATTTTGGGTCAGTCACAGTGGTCAGGTATTCTGCCACTGTGTATTCTCTGTTTAGGGCCAAATAGCATTCTAGTTTGCACTGTTTTTTGGTTAATTCTTTCCAATGTGTAATTATCTTTTTGTTTTCTCATGATTTGGTTGGGTCTAATTGTATTGCTGTCCTGGGGTTCTGTGGAGTCTGTTTGTGTTTGTGAACAGAGCCCCAGGACCAGCTTGTTTACGGGACTCTTCTCCAGGTTCATCTCTCAGTAGGTGATCGCTTTGTTGTGGAAGGTTTGGGAATAGCTTCCTTTTAGGTGGTTGTAGAATTTAAAGGCTCTTTCTGGATTTGAATATTTAGCGGGATTCAGTCCAATTCTGCTCTGCATGCATTATTTGGTGTTATACAATGAGGATATTTTTGCAGAATTCTGCATGCAGTCTCAATTTGGTGTTTGTCCCATTTTGTGAATTCTTGGTTGGTGAGCGGACCTCAGACCTCCCAACCATAAAGGGCAATGGGTTCTATAACCGATTCATGTATTTTTAGCCAGACCCTAATTTGTATGTCAAATTTTATGTTCCTTTTGATGGCTTAGAAGGCCCTTCTTACCTTGTCTCTCAGATCGTTCACAGCTCTGTGGAAGTTACCTGTGGCGCTGATATTTAGACCAAGATATGTATCGTTTTTTGTGTGCTCTAGGGCAATGGTGTCCAGATGGAATTTGTATTCGTGGTCCTGGCAACTGGACCTTTTTTAGAACACCATTATTTTTGTCCTACTAAGATTTACTGTCAGGGCCTAGGTCTGACAGAATCTGTGCAGAATATCTAGCTGCTGCTGTAGGCCCTCTTTGTTTGGTGACAGAAGCACCAGATCATCAGCAAACAGTAAACATTTGACTTCAGATTCTAGTAGGGTGAGGCCGGGTGCTGCAGACTGTTCTAGTGCACTCGCCAATTCATTCATACTCTCACTCTGAACCAGAATTGATCAAGACAAACAGATCCATCCCCTCAACTTTGACAGTCAGAGCAGAGTAGTGCTGCAACTCAGGGCAGAGAGGACCCCAGATAACCCAGCTAGGCATCCATGGAAATGAAAGTCAGTGCAGGAGGAAAGAGATCTGTAGCCAGAGGTCATTGCTGTCCACCCTGGTTTGCGATCACATTCTACGGTCTTCCCACCCAACACCCACACATTCCAACTGACACAAACAGGCCACACACTAACAAACATACAGTATACACACACATGCATACCCACACACACACAGAAAGAAAACAACATCCTCTCCAAAATAGCCATTGGCAACATTGGTCGGGGGATTCCATTTCCTGAAATGCCATATTTGACTAGGACAATTGGTTTGTGCTAATGTGTTGACTGTAAAACTTTGACTGGGGTGTCTGGGTAATAAACAACTATAACATAATCCCTGGGCACTTGGGAGACAGGTTGACAAGCAAGCAGAGTAAGGGATGTGTACAGTGTGATTGCTAATCAGAAACTAGCGGTAGTGATTTGCGGAGGGGGGTAGCCTAGCCTAATTTAGTCCACTTAAACAGGTGCTAATCTAACCTAGCAGTAGCGGTTAGCGGAGGGGGTAGCCTAGCCTAATTTAGTCCACTTCAACAGGTGCTAATCTAACCTAGCAGTAGCGGTTAGCGGAGGGCGGTAGTTTAGCCTATCGTAGTCCAGTTAAACAGGTGCTAATCTAACCTAGCGGCAACGCAGGTTGTTAGTTTAGCCTACTCCAATTATAAGTAGCCATACGGAGAAACAGACCAGTGGATGGGGGATTAAATGAACTGCTGGGCTGCTATTTAAGGCAGCAGATGAGAAAATTGTAATTGACTTTCTCAGTGTCAGCCGAGCTAAAAATAGAGCTGCTTGTCTTTACACTTGTCGGCTACAGCAGTGTCTAGTTGTGCAACACTCTAGTAGAGAGAGAAGAAGAGAGGATGCTGGTGGTCACACAGAAAATAAAGAAATCAGTATTTACTCACTTTGATTGGATTCTAGCTACACTCAAACATAACAAGGTATGTGAAATACAACCAGCCTTGTAGGCCTAAACATGTCATTTTATCCTACCTTCTATAAAAAAAAAGTTGGAGGGGAAAAAAACACGTTCTGATTGATTCTGAAGTCTTAAATTGTTAATTGTCTCACTCCAAGTCCATAAATTATCACAATTCTGTCTACTCTATACTCTGCCTACTCTATAAAAACATAATTCTGGTTAAAACACATTTTGTAATCATACTATGAAGTAAACCAACAGTCATTAACGTTCCCTAATGCTCATCCACAGCAGCCTGTTATTCTCCCGAATGCTCATCCACATCAGCCTGTTATTCTGCCTAATGCTCATCCACAGAAGCCTGTTATTCTGCCTAATGCTCATCCACAGAAGCCTGTTATTCTGCCTAATGATCACCCACACCAGCCTGTTATTCTCCCTAATGCTCATCCACAGCAGCCTGTTATTCTCCCGAATGCTCATCCACATCAGCCTGTTATTCTGCCTAATGCTCATCCACAGAAGCCTGTTATTCTGCCTAATGCTCATCCACAGAAGCCTGTTATTCTGCCTAATGATCACCCACATCAGCCTGTTATTCTCCCTAATGCTCATCCACATCAGCCTGTTATTCTCCCTAATGATCACCCACATCAGCCTGTTATTCTCCCTAATGCTCACCCACATCAGCCTGTTATTCTCCCTAATGATCATCCACATCAGCCTGTTATTCTCCCTAATGCTCACCCACATCAGCCTGTTATTCTCCCTAATGCTAACCCACAGCAGCCTGTTATTCTCCCTAATGATCACCCACATCAGCCTGTTATTCTCCCAAATGATCACCCACATCAGCCTGTTATTCTCAGCCTGTTAATGATCACCCACAGCAGCCTGTTATTCTCCCTAATGCTCACCCACATCTGCCTGTTATTCTCCTAGTGATCTAATGCTCATCCATATCAGCCTGTTATTCTCCCTGATGCTCATCCATAGCAGCCTGTTATTCTCCCTAATGCTCCTCCACATCAGCCTGTTATTCTCCCTGATGCTCATCCATAGCAGCCTGTTATTCTCCCTAATGTTTATCCACATCAGCCTGTTATTCTCCCTGATGTCCACCCACATCAGCCTGTTATTCTCCCTGATGTCCATGCATCAGCCTGTTATTCTCCCTGATGCGCCCATACATCAGCCTGTTATTCTCCCTGACACCCATACATCAGCCTGTTATTCTCCCTGATGCCCATCCACATCAGCCTGTTATTCTCCTGATGCCCAGCCTGTTACATCAGCCTGTTATTCTCCCTGACGCCCATACATCAGCCTGTTATTCTACCTGACGTCCATACATCAGCCTGTTATTCTCCCTGACGCCCAAACATCAGCCTGTTATTCTTCCTGACGCCCATACATCAGCCTGTCATTCTCCCCTGACGCCCAACATCAGCCTGTTAATCTCCCTGACACCCACGCCCAAACATCAGCCTGTTAATCTCCCTGACGCCCATACATCAGCCTGTTAATCTCCCTGACGCCCAAACATCAGCCTGTTAATCTCCTGACGCCCATACATCAGCCTGTTAATCTCCCTGACGCCCAAACATCAGCCTGTTAATCACCCTGACGCCCATACATCAGCCTGTTAATCTCCCTGACGCCCAAACATCAGCCTGTTAATCTCCCTGACGCCCATACATCAGCCTGTTAATCTCCCTGACGCCCAAACATCAGCCTGTTAATCTCCCTGACGCCCATACATCAGCCTGTTAGTCTCCCTGACGCCCAAACATCAGCCTGTTAATCTCCCTGACGCCCATACATCAGCCTGTTAGTCTCCCTGACGCCCATACATCAGCCTGTTAATCTCCCTGACGTTTATACATCAGCCTGGGGCACTGAGGGCAGATGAGCATGACTGCCTACTGCTCTCTCTCACTGCCCCCAGGCACAAGGGTCAGCCTGCCATGTTGCGGCTGATATGGTATAGAAATAGACTGCTGTTTTCGAGTCACACTGGTGCTGTCCTTAACGGCAGTCCTTGATGGCAGTGTGACAATAAGTCCCATACAAACTTGGACCAAGGCACAGAGAAACACAGTAGGCAGAGGTGAGGATAAATCCAGAACATTTCCTGACGCTTAAACAATAACACACTGGCACATGAATCACTAAACAAAACAAGAGACCTGAGCAACCGGCCCAGTCCACAGAGGACATAAATAGTCATACACCCAATCAGGCTCACCTGGACACAAAGGTGCCCTCCAGTGGCACCCTCAGGGAGTACACTCAACGGTGACCTCTGACCTGTGACAGAAAGTCCTTGATGGCAGTACTTGATATGATTGTAGGTTGGGATTTAGGTGACAGCATATTGTAGAATATGTAATAATGTCAAGATAGATGCGTGATTAGGTAATAAGGCCAAGATGTTGTTGACTGTGACATGCATGATGATGAGTCATTAGGTAATAAGGCCAAGATGTTGTTGACTGTGACATGCATGATGATGAGTCATTAGGTAATAAGGCCAAGATGTTGTTGACTGTGACATGCATGATGATGAGTGATTAGGTAATAAGGCCAAGATGTTGTTGACTGTGACATGCATGATGATGGGTGATTACTCTGTTGTGTTAAAACACGTCTCCTGTGAGAATGGTGGATCCAGATTCAAAGAATCATCTGTTGTCAAAAGACATTGTACTTTTTGGTTGTTCAGAGATACAAAAGGCCATAGAGAAAGGGAAAAGGGATGGAGAGAGAATGCATGAGAGAGAACAGAGAGATAAGGCCAAGAGAGAGAGAGAGAGAGAGAGAGAGAGAGAGATAGAGAGAGAGAGAGAGATGGTATAACATGCAGGGCTGTAGGGGTCGCAGCTGTCAGTACCTAGGCCGCAGGGAATGACGTCTCATCTCTCTCTCTCTCTTTCGCTCTCCCTCTCTTTCTCTTTATCTCTCTCTCTCTCTCTCTCTCTTCCCCTCACTATATTCCCCTCTGCCTCCCTCTCACTCTATGTCCCCTCTCTCTCTCTTCCTCTCCCTTTTACCCTGTCTTTCTCTCCCCCTCCATCCCTGTACCAGCTCTCTCCCCCTCTCTCCCCCTCCCTCTCCCCTCTCCCCCTCTCCTCAGCTCTACCAGGGGAAAAGGGATACCAGCTCTCTCCCCTCTGTCCCCCTCCCCTCTCTTGTACCAGCCTCCCTCTCTGTCTCCCCTCCCCCCTTGTACCAGCTCTCTCCCTCTCTGTCTCCCCCTCCCTCCCTGTACCAGCTCTCTCCCCTCTCCCTCCCTCCCTGTACCAGCTCTCTCCCTCTCTGTCTCCCCCTCCCTCCCTGTACCAGCTCTCTCCCCTCTCTCTCCCCCTCCGTCCCTGTACCAGCTCTCTCCCCTCTCTCTCTCCCCTCTCTCCCTGTACCAGCTCTCTCCCCTCTCTGTCTCCCCCTCCCTCCTTGTACCAGCTCTCTCCCCTCTCTGTCTCCCCCTCCCTCCCTGTACCAGCTCTCTCCTCTCTCTCTCTCCCCCTCTCTCCCCGTACCAGCTCTCTCCCCTCTCTGTCTCCCCCTCCCTCCTTGTACCAGCTCTCTCCCCTCTCTGTCTCCCCTCCCTCCCTGTACCAGCTCTCTCCCTCTCTCTCTCCCCCTCCCTCCCTGTACCAGCTCTCTCCCTTCTCTCTCTCCCCCTCCCTCCCTGTACCAGCTCTCTCCCCTCTCTCTCTCCCCCTCCGTCCCTGTACCAGCTCTCTCCCTCTCTCTCTCCCCCTCTCTCCCTGTACCAGCTCTCTCCCCTCTCTGTCTCCCCCTCCCTCCTTGTACCAGCTCTCTCCCCTCTCTGTCTCCCCCTCCCTCCCTGTACCAGCTCTCTCCCCTCTCTCTCCCCTCCCTCCCTGTACCAGCTCTCTCCCTGTCTCTCTCCCCTCCCTCCTGTACCAGCTCTCTCCCTTCTCTCTCTCCCCCTCCCTCCCTGTACCAGCTCTCTCCTCTCTCTCTCTCCCCTCCCTCCTCTTTTCTCTTCTAAATCCCATTATTTAGTCAGCATAATGTCTGAGTGAGCGAAATGAGAGCCTCACATAAATCCATTACTCATCTCTATAGCGATGCTTTCAGATGGGCGATACCATATTTACCATACAGAGTCATATCCCTAATGAGACTTAATGTGACGTATATCTCAACAAATCGAGGACTTATGAAAAGTAGGGAACGTTCATCGTTCATTTTCTTCTTTGGAATGAATGATTTTCGCAGTGTTCAGCCTGTCCTTAAGTTACGCAAAAGAACGGCAATTTAACTTCAATTTCAGTTTCAATTTGGCCTTCATGACATAACTATTATTACTTGGGTCTATGTGGGGAAAGAGCCTATAGGGATTTCTATATGGGGTTGTCTAAATGTGAGCGGTTTTATTCATGGAGGACTTTTATGTATGCAGTGTAAGTAAATGTGTTGATGACGTACTCAATGCAGACGTACTCATGTGTTTAAGTGTTGGGTGGATGAACATATGGTTGCTGAAGGTGAGTGACACGTTCGTGCTCTTCCTCTTTCAAGACAAAACAAACAAAAAAATGAACTAGAAAAGTCGATGCACCCTGTAAGGATACAATAAATGACCAAAACACCAGCCTATAAAAGTACACCTAAACACTATTCATCTGTAAACTGTCCAGTCCAGACTCTAGAGGTTGTGCTGCTACAACTCCCATCCGCTCTACTACTCGAACCCGGTAACTTGATCTATTCTGGGCTTGCTGCCGTGTAGAAACCTCCCTCCGCCACATTCAGGTTCAGTCCAGCCTCTTCAGACCGTTCCAACACTCAGCATTTTCCACCCAGCCTTGCAGCCACATTCCCACACGGCGGAGTCCAGACGGAGAGGAACCGGGACCACGTTCATCCAGCAGTGGGGGGAAGCTTTTACCAGACGTGTTGTAGAGCTCTGCCAAGTGGCAATCTATCCTGTCCCACTCGGGACCTGCCCACGCCGCTCCCTCTACCTCTTCTGCCACGTCAACCCCAGCTCCCAGCAGCTCTGTCCCCATGGTGATATGTGGCGACGCGGATGGGGGTGGTGCATGACCCGCCAGTCGGCTACGATTAGAGATTCCGATCCCCTATATAGTCATGAATATTTCCTGATTCACATCATTTACGTCTTTGGGCTTCTTTCACGTTTCTCTGTCCGCTGAAGGTCGTTTCAGCTAAAATTGTGAGACAGATAGCGGATACGCTAATGCCTCATTGGCATGGCTGTGTCAGCGGCCATTGTTGTTTATGCTAGTCTATTCCACGCACATAGGCCTGTGTAATTGTGACACTATCAGCAAGACATGAGGTGAATTTTGTGCTCAGTCAATCAAGCACGATTAGGTATCCATTACATGTCTGTCAATCATGCGTGTAGTAACTTCCTGGTCGTGTTATGTTTTCACTTTGTGTTGCTACGGCTTCCACAGGATGTGATGCATTAACAGGGGAAGTGATGTAAAGGTCAGAGCCTCTGGCGGAGGGGGAAGTCAAATGCCTGAGGAGTTGTTTCTGAATAGAGAGAGGGGGTGAGAGAGGGAGAAAGAAAGGGATAAAGAGAGAGAGGGAGAGAGAGAGAGGGGGTGAGAGAGAGAGAATGAGAGAGAGTGTGAGAATGAGAGAGAGAGAGAGGGGGTGAGAATAAGAGAAATAGAGAGAAAGAGAAAGAGAGAGACAGAGAGGGAGAGGGAGAGGGGATGAGTAAGAGTGAGAGTGAGCAATAAGAGAGCCAACAACAGCACTCCAGGGCCATGTGAAGTCGTGACTCAACTATGAGTATGAAGGCTACCCTGTCCGCATTTATGTACAGTAGCTCTCTATTCCTTTTGCTATAGACTGTATGCCTTTTCTGTAGACCCAGTTCTACAGATATATAACGAAGCTCAGATAGAGTTTTATGACCTTCATCATGTCAATCTTAAGATAGCTTTTCCACATTATTTTAAAGGGGAAAATGGTATTGGTGCATCAATTTTTGGACTTTTAAATTAATTAATGATATACTATTGATTCTTGAAAAAGTTGTTGTTCAACTGCATATTGCCCCTTTAACACTATGCACAATGTTGTAAACACTCCAGTGCAGTACGTAGTACAGTAGACGATACAGTACACAGTGCAGTACACAGTACAGTAGACGATACAGTACACAGTGCAGTACACAGTACAGTAGACGATACAGTACACAGTGCAGTACACAGTGCAGTAGACGATACAGTACACAGTGCAGTACACAGTACAGTAGACGATACAGTACACAGTGCAGTACACAGTACAGTAGACGATACAGTACACAGTGCAGTACACAGTACAGTAGACGATACAGTACACAGTGCAGTACACAGTACAGTAGACGATACAGTACACAGTACAGTAGACGATACAGTACACAGTGCAGTACACAGTACAGTAGACGATACAGTACACAGTGCAGTACACAGTGCAGTAGACGATACAGTACACAGTACAGTACACAGTACAGTAGACGATACAGTACACAGTGCAGTACACAGTACAGTAGACGATACAGTACACAGTGCATTACACAGTACAGTAGACGATACAGTACACAGTGCAGTACACAGTACAGTACAGCATGTTTCAGTTCTTCACTGACTGATTGTGTTACTGGAGGGTTATCTGAGCTGACTCGTTGACACTGATTCACACTCTACTGGGTTAAAGGATCTACACACAACAGATCAGAACAAGGCTGCTCCCAGGACGTGATGTGGCCTCAAACCCTCAGAGTACTGTACAAGGGGTGTGCCTCTGTTTGAGCATGCATTCGTGCCACTCGTATGAATTCCATGTGAATGTGTGTTTACATGTGTGTGTCTCTTCTACTGTATGTCAGCCCCACATTTACACTCAAACTCTCTCTCTCTATCTCTCTATCTATCTATGAATATACAATGGTTCTGTATATATATATATATATATATATATATATATATATATATATATATATATATATATATATATATATATATATATATATATATATATATATATATATATATATATATATACATCACTCTCTTCTCTCCTCTCTCTAAGACACACAATACACATATTTTACCTCACGCACAGACCTAAATCCCTACAGTGAATCACATTAAAGACAGTGCTTTATTCTTTAATTCTTACGTTATGAACACATGAAATACCCCGGGTCTTCCCATTGGTGAGATAACATGTGATTAGCCTGTCCATAACTCTCTACTACCAGACAAGCTCTAAGAAGAGCCCTCATCCGCTGAGATTCCCAGCCCATTCTAAGGCTGTCCCAAATGGCACCCTATTCCTTATTTAGCGCACTACTTTTGACCTGGGCCCATAGGGCTCTGGTCAAAAGTAGTGCACTGCATGGGGGATAGGGTGCCTTTCCGGACGTAGTCTGGACTACTCTAATGGATGAACTGCTTAGAGAGTCAGAGGAGATCTCTAGAGACACAGGGAGAGACGGTAAGGGCCCTATTTGAGTGCTTTGATTTCCAATTTCTTTCTGATCCATGAATCTAATTCTGATCTGTCTGGGAGAGGAGAGTGGGCGAGAGGGAGGGAGAGAGAAAGTGTGGGGCAGTCGAAGGCAGGGGAGAGTAGAGAAGGGGAGAGAGAGAGAGAGAGAGAAGGTGGGGCAGTGGGAGAGAGAGAGAGAGAGAGAGAGAGAGAGAGAGAGAGAGAGAGAGAGAGAGAGAGAGTGGAGAGAGAGAGAGAGAGAGAGAGAGAGAGAGAGAGAGAGAGGAGAGAGAAGGTGGGGCAGTCGAAGGCAGGGGAGAGGAGAGAAGGGAGAGAGAGAGAAGGTGGGGAGGGAGGAAGGGACTGAGAGAGAGAGAGGAAGAGAGAGAGAGAGAGAGAGAGAGAGAGAGAGAGAGAGAGAGAGAGAGAGAGAGAGAGAGAGAGAGAGAGAGAGAGAGAGAGAGAGAGAGAGAGAGAGAGAGAGAGAGAGAGAGAGAAGGTGGGGCAGTGGGAGGAAGGGACCGAGAGAGAGAGAGAGAGAGAGAGAGAGAGAGAGAGAGAGAGAGAGAGAGAGAGAGAGAGAGAGAGAGAGAGAGAGAGAGAGAGAGAGAGAGAGAGAGAGAGAGAGATGTGTCGGTGGTAGGCAGGGAGGGTGAGATAACGATAGACAGATAGAGGGGAGAATCCGAGGATAGAAATAGAGAGGGATGAGAGACAGAAACTGATTGACAGAGAGAGAAAAACTGATGAGAGAGAGAGAGAGATACACACAGGAGAGAATTAGAGAGACTGATTGACTAACAGAGAAAGAGAAAAAAACAATGAGAGAGGAAGAGAGAAAAAGAATGAGGGAGGAAACAGAGCGAGAAAGAGACAGAGATCATTTATGGAGACTATGCCCCAGATGTCCATTAGAAGGTCATAAGGAATGGATGATCCCTGGCTATAAGACACCAGTCTGCTTGTCGGCTCTGCCTGGCTGGCTGACTGGATGATTGAGCTGTGATCACCCTGCCTATAGACTGTCTCCAGATGCCTAACTACACCAACCTGGACAGATGCCAGCCATAGTCGTGCATTTTGGATTTAGAAGCAGGAAGTTACCACCTATTCTCTGAGTGTTTCCCTCGATAACTCAATCTCTCAATCTCTCAATCTCTCTCTCTCTCTCTCTCTCTCTCTCTCTCTCTCTCTCTCTCTCTCTCTCTCAATCTCTCTCTCAATCTCTCTCAATCTCTCTCTCTCTCTCTCTCTCTCTCTCTCTCTCTCTCTCTCTCTCTCTCTCTCTCTCTCTCTCTCTTTCTCCCCTTCTCACTCTGTGGCGCTAAAACCGAAGGTCTTCATCACTCTATCAAATTCCCCTCCTGCTCATCCTCCCCCTCCTTCTCTTCCTGCCGTTAAAATGTGACATTCGACTGATAGCCTGGGCCAGGTGTCCTCTCCTCTTCTCCTCCTCTCCATCGTCATCACTCATACAGCACAGCGCCACAGTGTCCGTACCTGCAAAAGGTTGGCTATAATTAGCCACCCACTGCTAATGCTAGCCTTCCTATGTATCCACTATCCAGGTCCCCTATCCAGAGGACAGGAGGCTGTAACAGACAACACAATACACTTCTTTCTTATTTGTGAAGGGGGAAACACTCGGCCTCTACGATTGTACAGTGAAGAACAGCGTAGTGCAGAAGGTCGTGTTGTTTACTCCCTATTCAGGTAGCATTGTAAGCTAGCTAGGCTTAGTTCCAGTACATGTGATGAGGAGAGGACAGAAGGTTGTGTACCAGTCACCGTGCTGTCCCCACTCGGTCTGTCTCTTGTTGTATTTCTATAATATGTGTCTTGGCCTTGATCCAGACCGGGGGAGGTGCAGCGGTAATACGATTATGAGACGCTCCAAATCTCATTGGCTGTCACCTGCAGCGCCCGCCGGGGACTTACATTGATGAAGCCGTGTGTGTGACAGTGTGTGTGGGTTGGGGAGGCTTTGTGGGTATCAACGGTCTTATGGAGAACAATTGTTCCTACTTATTTCAGTGGAGTGGCACTTTTCATTCCACAAAGGAATCAGTCACTAGGTTGAACATGACCATATTAAGCAAGATGATGGTGTTTTTACGATGTCACAACTCGTCATGATTCGGCCTCATCGTTAACGTTAAGACTTAAGCTGCGTAACTTCAGTGAGTGAGTTATTGATTGTGCGTGCACGCGTGTGTGTTTGTATGTGTGTGCGTACCTATGTACTGTACCTATCCATATAAGGGTGTGTGTGTTTGTGTGTGTGTGTGTGTGTGCGTGCGTGCGTGTGTATGTATGTATCCACATGAGCGTATGTGTATTTGTGTGGGTATGTTTGCTCAATTGTGTGTTTGAGCTTTTGGCATGTGTGTGTGTGTGTGTGTGTGTGTGTGTGTGTGTGTGTGTGTGTGTGTGTGTGTGTGTGTGTGTGTGTGTGTGTGTGTGTGTGTGTGTGTGTGTGTGTGTGTGTGTGTGTGTGTGTGTGTGTGTGTGTGTGTGTGTGTGTGTGTGTGTGTGTGTGTGTGTGTGTGTGTGTGTGTGTGTGTGTGTGAAGTAAACACAAGATCTGCCAAAACCAATCACTTGATCCCTAAGATCCACCTCCATTCACTGACCCTGACATTGGGGCTTTGACGGAAAAGGAAGCGGACATTTTTATTTCCATCTGGGCAGAAGGAAGTGGTGGGTAAAGTGCAGGATACAGCTACCCTCCTCAGAGGAAGAGAGATGTGTCAGGACTCATTGGTGGACCCTGCCACTGACAGATACACAACGCATCCCCTTGTTTAAGGAGGGGAGGGAGCGAGAGAGAGGGTGAGAGGGAGAGAGGGGAGAGGGAGGGAGAGAGAGGGAGAAAGGGAGAGGGAGGAGAGAGAGGGTGAGAGGGAGAGAGGGAGAGGGAGGGAGGAGAGAGGGAGAAAGGGAGAGGGAGGAGAGAGGGGGTGAGAGGGAGAGGGAGGGGAGAGAGGGAGGGTGAGAGGGAGAGGGAGAGGGAGGGAGAGAGAGGGTGAGAGGGAGAGAGGGAGAGAGTGAGAGGGTGAGAGGGAGAGAGGGAGAGGGAGTGAGAGAGAGGGTGAGAGGGAGAGCGGGAGAGGGAGGGAGAGAGAGAGGGTGAGAGGGAGAGAGGGAGAGGGGGAGAGAGAGAGAGGGGGTGAGAGGGAGAGGGAGAGGGAGGAGAGAGGGTGAGAGGGAGAGAGGGAAGGTGAGGGAGAGAGAGGGTGAGAGGGAGAGAGAGTGAGAGAGGGTGAGAGGGAGAGAGAGGGAGAGGGAGGGAGAGAGGGTGAGAGGGTGAGAGGGGAGAGAGGGAGAGGGAGAGAGAGAGGGTGAGAGGGAGAGAGGGAGAGGGAGGGAGAGAGAGAGGGTGAGAGGGAGAAAGGGAGAGGAGTGAGAGAGAGGGTGAGAGGGAGAGCGGGAGAGCGAGGGAGAGAGAGAGGGTGAGAGGGAGAGAGGGAGGGGAGAGAGAGAGAGAGGGGGTGAGAGGGAGAGGGAGAGGGAGGAGAGAGAGAGGGTGAGAGAGGGGAGGGAGAGGGAGGGAGAGAGAGGGTGAGAGGGGAGAGAGAGAGAGGGTGAGAGGGAGAGGGAGAGGGAGGGAGAGTGAGAGAGGGTGAGAGGGGAGAGAGGGAGAGGGGAGGGGAGAGAGGGTGAGAGGGTGAGAGGGAGAGAGGGAGAGGGAGAGAGAGAGGGTGAGAGGGAGAGAGGGAGAGGGAGGGAGAGAGAGAGAGGGTGAGAGGGAGAAAGGGAGAGGGAGGGACCTTCATCCTATAGACGCTTGTTACTCCCATGTCCTCAGTAGCTGACGTTTTAATTTTCATCCAACTCAGATAGGTTGTAAATGTAGACGTCATGCTGGTATATGTATGTGCCTCATGTCCACCGGTCAACATATAGATATGTGGGCTGCTCATCCATGCCATTGGAAATGTATGAGCGTATGACCGGAAATATATGAGAAATGTGTGAGGGAATATTCTTATCGGAGATTTGTGCTTTGAACATGGGTTCCAATGCCTGAATGTGAATCCGATATCTTTTCTGGCTTGATCTTGTATGTTACTCTATGGTACAATAACCAACTGCAGGGATCCATACTAGCTGCAACTGAAACGTTCATTTGAACAGCAGTTGGTAAATAGTGGCCATTTCAGTCGATGCAACCAGTTAAACTCACCCAGTTTGTCAAAATGAGGAAAAATATTGCTAAATCGTTGAGGGAAGTGCTGACTTCACCTTTTTCTGTCAGAAGAAACATGGAAGGGAAAGTAGTTGTTGGGGTTTTGTTGGATTAATTTCTAATTGACCACGACTCCGTTTCTTTCATTGGCCGGAGTTGTCCACTCCTGCCCGGCTACCAGAACCCAGGCCAATCTTTCTGCCTCCGCTATACGACCCTGTTACTTCAAAACACCAATTGTTTTTTGGTCATCCATTATGTACGTCAGTCCACTCTCTCTCTCTCTCTCTCTCTCTCTCTCTCTCTCTCTCTCTCTCTCTCTCTCTCTCTCTCTCTCTCTCTCTCTCTCTCCCGTGCCCACAGGGGAGAAAATCAATATGGCCTCAGTAGACTCAGTAGACCTCTCTCTTCTGTGGGTTGGATGAACAGACTGGACACTGGAGGCTGTTTCTGACCCATTTCTCGTTCTACTGACCAGAGTGGGGAGAGTCAGGATTGGGGTCAGTTCTGTTTCAATTCAGTCAATTTGAGAAAACGTAAATATATGTGAAGTAATGTGAATTTTTAAACGGAGTTGTGCAGTCAAAAACTAGATTTACCTGTGTTTTATATATATATATATATATATATATACAGTGCATTCCATAAGAAATCAGACCATTCCCTTTTTCCACATTTTATTAAATTACAGCTGTATTCTAAAATGGATTAAATAAAACAAATTCCTCATCAATCTACACACAATAACACACAATGACAAAGCAAAAACAGTTTTTTATACATTTGTGAAAATTAATTAAAAATAAAAATAGAAATACCTTATTTACATAAGTATTCAGACCCTTTGCTATGAGACTCTAATTGTGCATCCTGTTTCCATTGATCATCGTTGAGATGTTTCTACAACTTGATTAGAGTCAACCTGTGTTAAATTAAATTAATTGGACATGATTTGTAAAGGCACACACCTGTCTATATAAGGTCCCACAGTAGACAGTACATGCCAGTGCAAACATCAAGCTATGAGGTCGAAGAAATTGTCCCTAAAGCTCCGAGACAGGATTGTGTCGAGTCGCAGATCTGCGGAAGGGTACCAAAACAATGTCTGCAGCATTGAATGTCCCCAAGAACACAGTGGCCTCCATCATTCATAAATGGAAGAAGTTTGGAACCACCAAGACTCTTCATAGTGCTGGCCACCAGGCCAAACTGAGCAATCGGGGGAGAAGGGCCTTGGTCAGGGAGGTGACTAAGAACCTGATGGTCACTCTGACAGAACTCCAGAGTTCCTCTGTGGAAATGGGAGAACCTTCCAGAAGGACAACTATCTCTGCAGCACTCCATCAATCAGGCCTTTATGGTAGACTGTCCAGGCAGAACCCTCTCCTCAGAAAAAGTCACATGACAGCCCGCTTGGAGTTTGCCAAAAGGCACCTAAAGGACCATAAGAAACAAGATTCAGAGAGATCCTTGATGACAACCTGCTCCAGAACACTCAGGACCTCAGACTGGGGCGAAGGACAATGACCCTAAGCTCACAGCCATAAAAATGCAAGAGTGGCTTCGGGACAAGTCTCTGAATGTCTATGAGTGGCCCAGCAAGAGCCGAGACTTAAACCCGATCGAACATCTCTGGGGAGACCTGATAATAGCTGTGCAGCGACGCTCCCCATCCAACCTGACAGTGCTTGAGAGGATCTGCAGAGAAGAATGGGAGAAACTCCCCAAATACAGGTGTGCCAAACTAGATTGATGAAGGAAAAAAATGATTTAATCCATTTTAGAATAAGGCTGTAAAGTAACAAAATGTGGAAAAAGTCAAGAGGTATGAATACTTTCCAAAAGCACAGTAGATATATATACATATTCCCACATTATGAGGGTGGAATAATACTGTGAAATGTGATAATGATAATGCACTTTTGGTGTAATAGTTGTTTGGCTGGGTGGGTTTTTTGGACCTCCTGGTGACATCACCAAGAGGTTATAAGGTTATAGATCCATAACAAAGAGTTTGCCCTCCTCTTTCCCAATAACAGGTTACATATCCCTCCCATTAGGCTCCTCTAACTAGACCCCTGTCTCAAACCACTCCTAAAATTCTTGCTTGAGAAATTTAATTTAGCTAAGAATGGTTATTTTTGACAATGTTTTTATAAAATCACAGTATGGTACTTATTTGTTTCCTATAAATAATTTGATATTGAGATAAAAAAAAATAAAAAACATTTTAAAACATCTGCATTGGGACCTTTAAAATTTGTATTAATTTAATGTTCCCCCAATCAATTTCCAACAAGCTCTCACAGTCTCATGTCAGAATTAGACGTTCATCCATGTTTCTTAAACATGGAAACCATGTGCTTGATGTATTTTATACCATTCCACCTATTCCACTCCAGCTATTACCACAAGCTCATCCTCCCCAATTAAGGAGCCACCAACCTCCTGTGATAGACATCTAATACTTACATGTATCATGGGTGACCTGGCTGCAATCTCTCTTTAAAACTGTAAAAAATCAGCATTTGAAGCATAAACTAGTGACAGTTTTGTCCAAGGCCTCCAGGAAGCATCTCCAGCTTACAGTTATACATAACGACAGTCTGTTCTCCATTGGATCCTCATTAGACACACATGTCCCTCACATGGGCTTCTAAGCATGACAGATAAATGCTGCAAAACCAGCCACACACACACACACACACACACACACACACACACACACACACACACACACACACACACACACACACACACACACACACACACACACACACACACACACACACACACACACACACACACACACACACACACACACACACACACACTTCTCTCACAGACACTTCATTTCAACATCCACCACCATTATTGTCTGATAAGACAGTAACACTCCACGGTCCCAGTATTATGAGTTCATCCAATTACTATGAAAAACAGCGTCTCAATCTACCGACCTCGGGTGTTTCTCAATATGCATACTATCTTGCTCCACACTCTCATGCTCCAAGTGCATTCCTATGAGGATGTTCTCTTGAGTACGTTACATTTGAGAGGCACTTGCACTCCCCCTACTGTAGTACCTCACGCTGAATCTCCCCATTCACTTAACTTTCCTCCAGCCAGGACAATGGCAACAATATAGACGAAACAAGATATACACAAAGCAAACGTTTTACTTCAGAATTATCAGTTAGATATATATGTGAATCGTTAAACAGGCAAAAATGACCTAAAATGAATGTTATGCAGGGTACAGATGTCAATTACTTGTGGGTAGCTAGCTAGCCAGTTAGCCCTATTGACTTGCTATGGACTTACTATGGACCCATTCACTGAACCTTCCTTCTTCTAGCCAGGGTAATGGCAATAGAGACTTCATAACAATTAGCTAGCTACACTACCGGTCTAAAGTTTTAGAGCACCTACTCATTTAAGGGTTTTTCTTTATTTTTACTATTTTCTACATTGTAGAATAATAGTGAAGACATCAAAACTATGAAATAACACATGTAGCAACCAAAAAAGTGTTAAACATATCAAAATATAGTTTACATTTGAGATTCTTCAAATAGCCACACTTTGCCTTGATGACAGTGTTGCACACTCTTGGGCATTCTCTCAACCAGCTTCATGAGGTAGTCACCTGGAATGCATTTCAATTAACAGGTGTGCATTGTTAAAAGTTGATTTGTGGAATTTCTTACCTTCTTAGTGTGTTTGAGCCAATCAGTTGTGTTGTGACAAGGTAAGGGTGGATAGCCCTATTTGGTAAAAGACCAAGTCCATATTATGGCAAGAACAGCTCAAATAAGCAAATATAAGCAACAGTCCATCATTAATTTAATACATGAAGGTCAGTCAATACGATACATTTCAAGAACTTTGAAAGTATCTTCGAGTGCAATCGCAAAAACCATCAAGCGCTATGATGGAACTGGCTCTCATGAGGACCGCCACAAGAACGGAATACCCAGAGTAACCTCTGCTGCAGAGGACAGGTTCATTAGAGTTACCAGCCTCAGAAATTGCCCAAATACATGCTTCACAGAGTTTAAGTAACCAACACATCTCAACATCAACTGTTCAGAGGACACTGCATGCATCAGGCCTTCATGGTCGAATTGTTTCAAAGAAACCACTACTAAAGGACACCAACAAGAATAAGAGACGTGAATAATGAACATTAGACCTGGTGGAAATCTGTCCTTTGGTTGGAGTCAAAATTGGAGATTCTTTGTGAGACATGGTGTGGGTGAACGAATGATCTCTGTATGTGTATTTCCAACCGTAAAGCATGGAGGAGGAGGTGTTATGGTGTGGGGGTGCTTTGTTAATGACACTGTCTGTGATTTATTTAGAATACAAGGCACACTTAACCCGCATGGCTACCACAGCATTCTGCTGCAATACTCCATCCTATCTGGTTTGGGCTTAGTGGGACTATCACTTGTTTTTCAACAGGACAATGACCCAACACACCTCCAGGCTGTGTAAGGACTATTTTGACCAAGAATTAGAGTGATGGAGTGCTGCATCAGATGACCTGGCCTCCACAATCACTCGACCTCAACCCAATTTAGATGGTTTGGGATGCGTTGGATCGCAGAGTGAAGGAAAAGCAGCCAACCAGTGCTCAGCATATGTGGGAACTCTTTCAAGACTGTTGGAAAATCCTAACATGTAAAGCTTGTTGAGAGAATGCCAAGAGTGTGTAAAGCTGTCATCAAGTCAAAGGGTGGCTCGTTTGAAGAATCTAAAATCTGAAATACTTTTTTGGGGGTTACTACATGATACATGTGTTATTTCATAGTGTTGATGTCTTCACTATTATTCTACAATGTATAAAATAGTAAAAATAAAGAGAAGCCCTTGAGTGAGTTGATGTGTCTAAACTGTTGACTGGTACTGTATGTGTATATACAACTCCAGTGATTGACAGTGAATTGACAGTGAATTGAGAGTGATTGACAGTGAAACAGCTATACAGTGAAACACAGTAGGGTAAAACTCCAATAAGAAAAGCAAAACAGAGATATTGTACATTCCACAATGAAGGGTTGATAACACAATCATGTCTGCAATAGTACAGTTTTCCTAATGTCTTTTCCAGCTACAGGTTCCAATCTAGATGATATCTCAAACATAACATATATTTTGACGTTTTTTGGTTACTACATGATTCCATATGTGTTATTTCATAGGTTTAATGTCTTCACTATAAAATAGTAAAAATAAAGAAAAACCCTTGAATGAGTAGGTGTTCTAAAACTTTTGACCGGTAGTGCATATGTGAATTGTAATAATGTAGCTAACCAGATAGTATAACAGGCAAAATGACCAATGTTTTGTAACGTAGATGTTAATTATTTGTGGTTAGCTAGCTAACAATTCTTCATGGCTATCTGGCTAGCTAACAGCAGTAGCTAGCTAGTTAGCTCTATTGACTTACTATGGCCTTGCAGCCTACACACACCTCAGTGGGTATATTAGGCAGGTAACCATGACAAAATTAACACAGCATGTATTTATTCATGAATCAAGTTCAAATATTGTAGTCAGGCAACATATGAGATGTGAAAAGGCAATAGTTCATTCTGAGGTTGGAGAGTATTTTCTCTTGCTTCACCTCAAATAACGGCCACCATTGATTTCAAGAACATTCGCAGAATTTTTAATTCCGTTGCTCACGCTCAGTTGAATCTTGCATCGATGCATCGTTCAAAACATGTACAAGTAGAGTACGCATTCGAGAAGTGACCTCCGTGCTCTGTTTCGCACACTTCTGATTTGGACTCACACTCCGACCCTCTTGTGCTCGCAGCACGGTACTATGCCTTTTGAGTAACACCTCTTGTCTCTCTCGTCTGTCTAATTGAAAACAACACTGATAGAGTCACAAACACTTTCTAACCGTTCTACCTGGGAGAGAAACACGTCAACACAAACAGATTGGACTGAGTTGCCTATTATTCTCCCCAATGTGTGGTAAAGAAGTATGCACGCGTACAGTAACACTGCAACTCGCTTTGGATAAAAGCATCTGCATAATATACTATTATCATTAAAACAACCAGTTATTGTCATGTTGTATTTCCAGTAAATACTAAGATAGGACACCAAATGTTTCATTTAAAGTTCAAATGGGAAAGTCATGACAATCCCTGCTCCCAGCGCTGTTTAGTAACTGCCAACCGATGCCTTGTTATACAGCCTGGTCCCAGATCTGTTTATGATATCTTGCGGACCCATAACCATAGGGGTTGGCAAGATAGCACAATCAGATCTGAGACCAGGATATTGTGTTAAAGGCTACACTTCTCATTAAACTGCATGTGATTCTTCCATGTTAGCCCAGTGTGTGAATATGAGACATACGCTACAGTGTTATTAATGCGATAACCTCACTTTAAACTAACCACAACTCATAAAGACTTCATAACTCCATTTTAAGGCCTCTATAAATGCTTATCTATGCTTCTCTTCTCATTAAATGGAACTCCTCCATGTTAGCCCAGTGTGTGTCCATATGAGCGGTGAGGTAGTAAGGAGATATGGCTGGAGGATGGAGGACTGGAATGAAGGGCAGCAACATGAGTCAGAGGAGACATCACTGGCATGTTAGGCTGTAGCGGTGGTGGTGGGGAGGTTGTCAAGCCCCAGCCAGATAGAACACAGCAACACAGCAACACACCAACTTGAACAAGCTAGTCACAGCAAACTGTTATGTAAACACTTCAGTTATGTGGAAAAAGACCTCTCTCTCACTCCCTTTCCTTTCTGTTCCCGATCTCGCTCATTTTCCCTTTCTCTATTCCCCTTTATCTTCCCCTTTCTATTGTTCTCCAGTCCTCTCTTCCTGCCTCTCCCTTCCCGTTCTCCATCCCTTCCCCTTCTCCATCCCTTCTTCTCTCTGGGGAATTGTCTCTGTCTACTACAGTATAGTGGGAATGTTGTTGTCCTCCCAGAGACAGTAGAGGAGGCTCTGCCAGGGGCCACACACACACACACACACACACACACACACACACACACACACACACACACACACACACACACACACACACACACACACACACACACACACACACACACACACACACACACACACACACACACACACACACACACACACACACACACACCTCGGCCACCAGTCATGCAGACAGCCAGGCAGGCAGTCAGGGATCAGGTTAGGTTGAGGCCACGTCCAATGACCTGCCTGTGTCCCAAATGGCACCCTATTCCCTACAGTAAATAGTTCACTACCTTTGATCAGTGCTCATAGGGCTCTAGTCAAAAGTAGTGCACTATCTCTAGGGATAGGGTGCCCCTGTCTCCTGCCATCAGGGCCACTGACATTTGACTCAGGCTTCCCTGACTTCCTCCCTCTCTCCCTCTGACTGACTGCAGCACCTGCTGCGACCAATCCACCCGCATCACATTACCCTCTGGGCCAGCTACGGTGGCCATTTTGTTTCCTAAGCACAACAACAGTAGTTCCCAGAAGTATTGAAATGTGCAAGAAAGGCAGAAGAGAAGAGAAGAGTGGAAAAGGTTGAGGTCAGTTGAGCAGTCAAGAGTCCTTAGATCCCCTGTAGGCTACTGTCTAATGTGATGGTGGTCTGGTGAGCAGAATGCAAAAGGACGCTGTTCGTAACACCACCGCAGCTGGGCTGTGATAAAGGAGACGGGTGCTGTGAGGGATTGGGAGTGCTGTGATATCTGGTGTTGGGGTCGTTTGGTAGGCTGTTCACCTGTTCACCTGTTTTAGGCAGGTTATTGTTATGTTGTGTATGGTAATAGGTTGGATGGGGCATTTGTTATTGGTCAGTGCATAATGGATAACAATACATTGGTGGTGGGCTGCTGGAAAATGGTGTGCATTAATCACTATGCCTTTTATCAGAGTAGGAAATATTGATGCGTAGAGTCACAAAGACAAACGCAAGACATGCGTCGGCACCATGCCACCCCCCCCCCCCCCCCCCACACACACACACTAACCCCCCCCCCACACACACACACACACACACTTTTTCAACATATGTCCATTCAAATCAACTGAAATCACATGTAATTGATTTAGCAGGTGCAAGGTTGCGTAGGCGGGTGGTAGCCAGCTATCGATGGCTATTTAAAAGTCTGATATACTTGAGATAGAAGCTGTTTTTCAGTCTCTCTGTCCCAGCTTTGATGCACTTGCACTGACCTCGCATTCTGGATGATAGCGGGGTGAACACACCATGGCTCGGGTGGTTGATATCCTTGATGATCTTTTTGGCCTTCCTATGACATCGGGTGCTGTAGGTGTCCTGGAACGCAGGCAGTGTGCCCCCAGTGATGCGTTGGGCAGACCGTACCACCCTCCGGAGAGACCTGAGGTTGCGGGCGGAGAAGTTGCCGTACCAAGCAGTGATACAGCCCGTCAGGATGCTCTCAATTGTGCATCTGTAAAAGTTTCTGAGG
Source organism: Oncorhynchus gorbuscha (assembly GCF_021184085.1). Taxonomy (NCBI): domain Eukaryota; kingdom Metazoa; phylum Chordata; class Actinopteri; order Salmoniformes; family Salmonidae; genus Oncorhynchus; species Oncorhynchus gorbuscha. Next base: position 7,752,289 of record NC_060190.1, on the reverse strand, counting down.
GTTTTAGGGGCCAAGCCGAATTTCTTCAGCCTCATGTGTCTGTCTGTGTGGGTGGACCATTTCAGATTGTCAGTAATGTGTACGCCGAGGAACTTTAAGCTTTCCAACTTCTCCACTGTGGTCCCATCGATTTGGATGGGCCACCCTCTGCTGTTCCCTGAAGTCCATGATCAGTTCCTTTGTTTTGTTGACGTTGAGAGAGAGGTTATTTTCCTGGCCACACTCTGCCAGGGCCCTCACCTCCTCCCTGTAGGCTGTCTCGTCATTGTTGGTAATTAGGCCTACTACTGTTGTGTCATCTGCAAACTTGATGATTGAGTTGGAGGCGTGCGTGGCCACGCAGTCATGGGTGAACAGGTAGTAGAGCAGGGGTCTGAGCACACACCCTTGTGGGACCCCTGTGTTGAAGATCAGCAAAGTGGAGGTGTTGTTTCCTACCTTCACCACCTGGGGGCGGCCCGTCAGGAAGTCCAGGACCCAGTTGCACAGGGTGGGGTTTAGACCCAGGGCCCTGAGCTTAATGATGAGCTCGGAGGGTACTAGGGTGTTGAAGGCTGAGCTATAGTCAATGAGCAGCATTCTGATGTAGGCATTCCTCTTGTCCAGATGGGATAGGGCAGTGTTTAGTGCGATGAGGATCACACTCGTCTGTGAATCTATTGAGGCGATAAGCAAATTCAAATGGGTCTAGGGTGTCAGGTAAGGTAGAGTTGATATAATCCTTATCTAGCCTCTCAAAGCACTTCATGATGACAGAAGTGAGTGCTACGGGGCGGTTGTCATTTGGTTCAGTTACCTTTACTTTCTTGGGTACAGGAACAATGGTGGACAACTTGAAGCAAGTGGGGACAACAGACTGGGATAGGGAGAGAGTGAATATGTCCAACAGCTGGTCTGCGCATGCTCTGAGGACGTGGCTGGGGATGCAGTCTGGGCCGGCAGCCTTGTGAGTTTTTTCTATTACATTTGTATTTAACCTTTATTGAACTAAGCAAGCCAGTTATTATTTACAATTACGGCCTAACCTGGCCAAACCCTAACCCGGACAACGCTGGGCCAATTTTGCACTGCCCTATGGGACTCCCAATCACGACCGGTTGTGATACAACCTGGAATCAAACCAGGATCTGTAGTGACGCCTCTAGCACTGAGATGCAGTATCTTAATCCTTGATCCAGCAGCATACCACCCTGCATACCACTGCTGGCTTGCTTCTGAAGCTAAGCAGGGTTGTTCCTGGTCAGTTCCTAGATGGGAGACCAGATGCTGCTGGAAGTGGTGTTGGAGGGACAGTAGGAGGCACTCCAAAAAAAAAATATCCCAAATGCCCCAGGGCAGTGATTGTGTAGGGTGCCGTCTTTCGGATGGGACGTTAAACGGGTTTCCTGACTCTCTGAGGTCATTAAAGATCCCATGGCATTTATCGTAAGAGTAGGGGTGTTAACCCCGGTGTCCTGGCTAAATTCCCAATCTGGCCCTCAAACCATCACGGTCACCTAATAATCCCCAGTTTACAATTGGCTCATTCATCCCCCTCCTCTCCCCTGTAACTATTCCCCAGGTCGTTGCTGCAAATGAGAACCTGTTCTCAGTCAACTTACCTGATAAAATAATGGATAAATAAAACAAATAAAATTAGCCCACTGCGCCACTCGGGAGCCCCTAACATGCTTAAAATGTCTTACTCACATCTGCCATGGAGAATGAGAGCCCACAGTCCTTGGGATCGGGCCACGTCGATTGCACTGTGTTATCCTCAAAGCAGGCGCAGAAGGTGTTTAGCTTGTCTAGGATCAAGATGTTGGTGTCTGCGACTTGGCAGGTTTGCCCTTTGTAATCCATGAATGTCTGTAGACCCTGCCACTTACGTCTCGTGTCTGAGCAGTTGAATCGCAACTCCACTTTGTCTCTGTACAGATGTTTTGCCTGTTTGATTGCTTTACGGAGGGAATAATTACACTGTTTTTATTCAACCATATTCCCAGTCACCTTGCCATGGTTAAATATGGTGGTTCCTCCTCACCGTGGGAACAACATCACCTATACACTTTATATTGAACTCAGTCACCATGTCCGTGTAAGTCTCAGAGGCTACAGGGAACAAATCCAAGCCCGCGTGATCAAAACAATCTTGAAGCACGTATTCCAATTGGTCAGACCAGGGTTGAATAGACCTTAGCTTGGATACTTCCTGTCTGAGATTCTACCTATGGGAAGGGAGGATCAAAATGGAGTTGTGATCTGATTTGCCGAAGGGAGGGCGGGGCCTCGTAGGCATCTCGAAAAGGCGAGTAGAAGTGATCTAGTGTTTTCCCTAAGCGAGTACTACAGTCAGTGTGTTGATAGAACTTCGGTCGTTTTTGGAGCTGCCTCTGGGATAAGTTCTATTGCCCTGGGGGGTACGAATAAATGATCCAATTCGGGAAGATTGTAATTCCTGGTCATAATGCTGGTGAGTTACTGCCGCTCTGATATCCAAAAGTTATTTCCGGCTGTGTGTAATAACACAAAACATAAAAAATACTGTAGAACACTGAATATCTGTCGGCGCCATTGCTTGCAACATCACTTCCACATTGCAACACTACCAACACAACCAACCATCCTCCTAATTACCATGGTGATAACAGAGATGTCAGAAGGAGCCGTCAGCTCCAGTACTATAAACCCAGCCATGATGAGGTCAGACATCATAAAGCTGGATATGTAAATGGCTACTCCAGAAGGTCAATGATACATCATTCTCAATGGGGGAGGAATAGGTCAAGAGGAGGGTGTGACATTTCATTTGACTGTGTTGTTGAATTATTCTGTCACGCCCTGGCCATAGAGAGGCTTTTATTCTCTATTTTGGTTAGGCCAGGGTGTGACTGGGGTGGGGATTCTAGTTTCTTTATGTCTATGTTTTCTATTTCTTTGTGTTTGGCCGGGTTGCAACTATCTATCGTTGTCTCTGATTGAGAACCATACTTAGGTAGCCCTTTTTTCCACCTGTCTTTGTGGGAAGGTGACTTTGTTCAGGGCACATAGCCTGTAGCTTCATGGTTGTTTTCTCATTTGTTGTTTTGTTGGCGTCTTTTCTATAATAAAAGAAAATGTGCGCCCACGACGCTGCACCTTGGTCCACTTCCTTCAACAACCGTGACATATTCAATTATTATTTAATTATCGCTGAAATGATACAATGCTAACAGTCTTCGAATACGATAATTGAGACTCATTTTCCAGGGATGACAGTTACTTACTGGTACAGGGGCTAGCAGTTGATTTACTAGCCTATGGGACCCCCACATTTAATGTGATGCTATTGTTTTTCATGAACCTCAGCTTCCTTGAAGAGCACTTTAACCTGCATCGTCCTCAGCATCAACTCTATGCCCAAAGTTTTCCAAGAGAGTTGACATGACGGGAGACACGACTGCATATCATTTCAATAAATCTAAGTGAGAGGGGAACCTTCCAAAAGAGAGGATGGCCAAATCTATACCTCCCTGGCGTCCTCTGATGGATGTGTCAGGAGGCTGAGCTCATTCAAATGTCTCTATGTCTGGATACCCTGTAACTCATTGTGGTGTGTGTGTGTGTGTGCGTGTGTGTGAGGACTGATTTGGAGCTCACTGGGTGACAGTGAGATGTGATCTGTGGGTCTATACCTTACCACTGTCAGGCTACTGAGGATATATGTGTGTGTGTGTGTGTGTGTGTGTGTGTGTGTGTGTGTGTGTGTGTGTGTGTGTGTGTGTGTGTGTGTGTGTGTGTGTGTGTGTGTGTGTGTGTGTGTGTGTGTGTGTGTGTGTGTGTTCTGTGTGTGTGTTCTGTGTGTGTGTGTGTGTGTGTGTGTGTGTGTGTGTGTGTGTGTGTGTGTGTGTGTGTGTGTGTGTGTGTGTGTGTGTGTGTGTGTGTGTGTGTGTGTGTGTGTGTGTGTGTGTGTGTGTGTGTGTGTGTGTGTGTGTGTGTGTGTGTGTGTGGTATGGTAGAAATGTGTACGTTTCTTAGAATGTGTGTGTGGTGGGGCTGAGGAGATGTTTCTGCAAGGGGAGGGTTGTATGGGTGGTTGTCCTCGACACAGCAAGATAGATGACTGACTATGGAAGCTTTACTTCTGCTCTGGTACACTACACCCCCCCCCAAAAAAAATATATATATACTTTTTTTAAGGAACTCAGTCCAGCTTTCAACTCAATCTTGAAAGTTGTAATAGTAGAATGCACAAGGTGCAGTTTCAAAATTGGGTTGTGCATCATCAGTATTCCTCTTGTCATGTCAGTCATTGCAGGCCCTAGAGAGATATTTATAACTTGTCAGAAATGTCCAGATCAACTAGCCCATGTCTGCGAACGTATTTTAGCTAGGTAATTTATGTTAGAGTAACTCAAATATCATGCGAATACACATTAGACAATGCAAAATGTGTAGAATTGCAGGAAATAGGCTTTAAACCTGCAAAAATCTTATCTCCGCCAGCAAGAGGTGTTGTGAACAATTTGCGTCATGAACAGTGCTTGTGCCTATAGAAATAGACGGGGTGCACGCTTGCAGGGGGGTGGGGGGTGTTCCCCAGTGCTGAAAGGGGGGCTTGAGTGAAAACGTTTGGGAACCGCTGCCCTGATACATCCTGCTAGGCATGACACATCCACACACCACACAGCAACTTTATCAATGACACTAACTGCTCCTGTAAGTCTCCCTGGATAAGAGCGTCTGCTGAATAACGCACATGTTTATGTCATGTAAATGTACCAACAGTATTGGCACGACACAACGCCTAAGCTCCTGAGTGGCACAGCGGTCTAAGGCACTGCATCTCAGTGCAAGAGGCGTCACTACAGTCCCTGGATTGAATCCATGCTGTATCACATCCGGCCGTGATTGGGAGTCCCATAGGGCGGTGCACAATTGGCCCAGCGTTGTCTGGGTTTGGCCGGGGTAAGTCGTCATTGCAAATAAGAATTTGTTCTTAATTGACTTGCCTAGTTAAATATGTATATATATATGTTTATTTTTAAACTAGATATCAATGTATTGAATACACAAGATGATCTGCCCAGGACAGTTCCATGCTATGGCTGAAGGAATACATTTGGATGAAACCCTGATGAAGACGGCTTGCTGTGGAAACGTTGGTAAATAGATGACTGCATCGGAGCTACTAGAGTCTGCTGCTTCCTCTTTCTTCTGAAATGGCTGTTGGAATACCCTGAAATGAAAGGACATCTTAATAGTGACTAAAGTAATGGAAATCAATCCAGTCAATGCAGGCCAGCTCATTAGAGCGATAGTCAACTGATTGATTAGAAATCAGATTGATTGACAGCGCGTGTTGGGAGATGTTATGTAAGTCATGTGGATTGGAACCTTCTGAGGCTTCGGGTGTACAAATGTCACGTTGTGTAACACTTCCTGTTAGCTTAAGCCTGACACAAGAGAGAGGAAAGGTCACATGCCGCTGTCACAATGTTAAAGATCCCAAGATCCACTGTAAATTACTTCAGTGAACAAGGTTCGGGTCAATCCCATTCGAGTTCAGTACATTTTACGAAAGTAAGAAATATGTCAATTAAATGGCCTTATTCAATCCTTGAATTGGATTTTCAATTTACCTTGACCTGAATTGAATGAAATTGAATGGGCCCAAAAGGAAGCACTTACTTACAGATTCTAAACATAGCAGTATATGAATAGAGGATCAGGGTCACAGTGGATTAAGGTTTGTTGTTTTGGACATGAAAACACATAGCTTTTGATGATGGTGGACAATTGTAGTGTGTGTTACATCAGGGGCTTCTATGGGCCTGTGGGATTACAGATTTCACATGCAGCGTGTGGGAAGGGGGGGAAGGGGGTGTTACAGCATGTACGTGTGTGTGATTATTATTACCTAGGAGCTGTCCTACCATGCTGTCTGTCTCACTGTGTGTGTCGGGGGGGTGGGGGGGTTCAGTGTGTGTGTGTGTGTGTGTGTGTGTGTGTGTGTGTGTGTGTGTGTGTGTGTGTGTGTGTGTGTGTGTGTGTGTGTGTGTGTGTGTGTGTGTGTGTGTGTGTGTGTGTGTGTGTGTGTGTGTGTGTGTGTGTGTGTGTGTGTGTGTGCGTGTAATAACCCACAATAACTCACATTTTTTTTCTCACAACAATAAACAGAACTCCCCTTGGTGACAATATTTGCTCATATACCTGACAGAGAGATAGAGAGATAGAGATAGAGAGAGAGAGTTTGCGAGTGAGTGATAACCCCCAGATAAAGAATGATCCGTCTCAGCGAGAGGGGACAGAGAGGGGAGCAGGGATCAGTGGTCACTCAGGTGAGGCGGAGGCATACTGATGATGTCAGAGCAGCAGCCAAACCTGAACTAGCAGAACAGCCACAGATCCACACAGATTCACCTGAATTAGCAGTAGAGCCACAGATCCACACAGATTAACCTGAACTAGCAGTAGAGCCACAGATCCACAAAGATTCTCCTGGACTAGCAGTAGAGCCACAGATCCACACAGATTAACCTGAACTAGCAGTAGAGCCACAGATCCACAAAGATTCTCCTGAACTAGCAGTAGAGCCACAGATCCACACAGATTCACCTGAATTAGCAGTAGAGCCACAGATCCACACAGATTAACCTGAACTAGCAGTAGAGCCACAGATCCACAAAGATTCTCCTGAACTAGCAGTAGAGCCACAGATCCACACAGATTATCCTGAACTAGCAGTAGAGCCACAGATCCACACAGATTAACCTGAACTAGCAGTAGAGCCACAGATCCACACAGATTAACCTGAACTAGCAGTAGAGCCACAGATCCACACAGATTATCCTGAACTAGCAGTAGAGCCACAGATCCACACAGAATGCAGACGAGGGAATCTGCTACGCAGCTAGATTGCACGGTGGTGTCACGTCCTGACCTTAGTTCTTTTTTTTATGTCTCTATTCTAGGTTGGTCAGGGCATGAGTTGGGGTGGGTATTCTATGTTTTGTTCTATGTTTGTATTTCTATGTGTTTGGCCTGGTATGGTTCCCAATCAGAGGCAGCTGTCAATCGCTGTCTCTGATTGAGAACCATACTTAGGCAGCCTGGTTTCGCTCTTGAGTTGCGGGTAGTTGTTTTCTGTTTTGTGTGTATCACCTGACAGAACTGTATTGTTCTCGTTATTCCTCATTGTTATTTTGTTTAGTGTTCAGCTGTGATTAAATTTACAACATGAACACTTACCACGCTGCGTTTTGGTCCGTTACAGGTGCCTTCAGAAAGTGTTCAGACACCTTGACATTTTGTTACATTCATCCTTACTCTAAAATTGATTAAATAGTTATTTTCCCCTCATCAATCTACACACAATACTCCACCATGACAAAGAAAAAACAGGTTTTTAGAATTTTGGGCTAATTTAAAAAGATTAAAAATGAAAATGTACATAAGTATTCAGATCCTTTACTCAGTACTTTGTTGAAGCATCTTTGGCAGTGATTACAGCATTGGTTATTCTTGTGTATGACACTACATGCTTGGCACACCTGTATTTTGGGGAATTTCTCCCATTCTTCTATGCAGATCCTCTCAAGCTCTGTCAAGTTGGATGGGGAGCGTTGCTGCACTGCTATTTGCAAGTCGATCCAGAGATGTTTGATCGGGTTCAAGTCCGGGCTCTGACTGGGCCACTCAAGGACATTCAGAGACTTGTCCCGAAGCCACTCCTGTGTTGTCTTGGCTGTGTGCTTAGGGTCATTGTCCTGTTGGAAGGTGAACCTTGACCCAGGTCTGTGGACCTGAGCACTCTGGAGCAGGTTTTCGTCAAGGATCTCTCTGTACTTTTCTCAGTTCATCTTTGCCTAGATCCTGACTAGTTTCCCAGTCCCTGCCGCTGAAAAACATATCCACAGCATGATGCTGCGACCACCATGCTTCACTGTAGGGATTGAGCCAGGTTTCCTGCAGACTTGATGCTTGGCATTCAGGCCAAAGAGTTCAATCTTGGTTTCATCAGACCAGAGAATCTTGTTTCTCATGGTCTGAGAGTCTTTAGGTGCCTTTTGGCAAACTCCAAGAGGGCTGTCATGTGCCTTTTATTGAAGAGTGGCTTCTGTCTGGCCACTCTACCATTAAGGCCTGATTGGTGGAGTGCTTCAGAGATGGTTGTCCTTCTGGAAGGTTCTCCCATCTCCACAGAGGAACTCTGGAGATCTGTCAGTGACCATCGGGTTCTTGGTCACCTCCCTGACCAAGGCAGGTCTGTGTGTGAATTTAAAAACATTGTACACCGGTACAGAAATAATCTTAAGGTTTCCTGTCTTTTAGTTCCCACGATTGCTCAGTTTTGCCGGGCGGCCAGCTCTAGGAAGAGTCTTTGTGGTTCCAAACTTCTTCCATTTAACAATGATGGAGGCCACTGTGTTCTTCAATGCTGCAGAAATGTTTTGGTACCCTTCCCCAGATCTGTGTCTCGAAACAATGCTGTTTCGGAGGTCTAAGGATATTTCCTTTGACCTCATGGCTTGGTTTTTCTATTTGTAGAGGTTCTAACAGTAGAACAGGAATGAATCCACCAGCCTGCCACATAGAGCTAGAGCTCATAGATTCTATTATTCTATAACATTTCACTCCAGAGGGTTATTCTGTCTGTTCTACTAGACAGAGGTAGACAGGATAAATATACCCCTTCTCCCAAGACGATAACAGTCAAATAAACAAATTACATTTAAGTTGAGTATATTGCCAAATAAGATATTTGAGTATTTCAAATAAGGCATTATTATGGATGTTAATGTTGAATATTCTCGAGACTACATTAGAAGAAAAGAATCACGTGTCAAGAAACATGTCTATGTGGTGTCTCTGAAAGGTGCACAACCAACCATAATAGTTCCTACAATATTTCCTTTTGCTAATTACAAAAGCATTAACAAGAAGTTATACATCTTGTAACATTGTCTGAGCCTTGCTCGAAGAGCACTTATCGGCCCTCTCTTGAACGCAGCTCTCTCAGCTTCGCCTGACTGCAAGCCAGTCAGGTATTGATTTCTCATTGGTTGATTTGTTTAACCACCCAGAGACAGTTGTTATTGCCTTGTGAGGGAGTAAATTCTGCCTTAACTGCTGCTTGCTACTTCAATTGGGCATTTTACTCTTTACAATACCTGCATTTATTGTTTTGTGACTACAGAGTGGTACATTTCAATGCAGGCACTGTAGCAAAAAAATAGTTGAGTTTTGAACAAAATGACTGTATGAGGATATTGAAATATTAATCTCAGTTCACCCAAAACTAAAGTCTTGCGTAATGGGTCAGCTCCTCGATTAGGTTCTGGGTCCAGAAATGTTAAGAGAAGAGATTAAGAGATGCTAGAATGAGGAGCAGAACCGGAACAAGGAGCTCCACCCTCTCTCTTTGAAAGTTACAGGCAAGTCTATGGGCCGAATGTCCCCTACCCTCCTGAAATTCGAAAGGTGCTTAACACCTGTGAAATCGTGATTTGTCCAAATAACCAGTGATGAAAAACACAGAACTACTGCTGCTCGTTAGCTATCAGTGGCCATAATATAAAGACAGCTCTATGGTACCATGTATGTCTACGTGGTCTGTTCACCAGAGATTATTGACAGATTGTTATTGTTCACGGTCGTGATGCTTTCACAAACAAGTATGAAATAACTGTAGTAATTGACTGTTCCGCTCTAAACTAATTTTCATGTAATAACACAGAGCTAAATCAAATACATTCATGACAAATGGTTCAGCTGTAGCAAATTCATATCCTTTGTACCTCTGCTTTGAATGTGATCTGCAATACTTTAAATAAATATTTAATACGACATTTTCTTCCATTGACATGCTCCATTACTTCAAATGGCCTCCTTCCAAGACAGTCTGTGTGTGTGTGTGTGTGTGTGTGTGTGTGTGTGTGTGTGTGTGTGTGTGTGTGTGTGTGTGTGTGTGTGTGTGTGTGTGTGTGTGTGTGTGTGTGTGTGTGTGTGTGTGTGTGTGTGTGTGTGTGTGTGTGTGTGTGTGTGTGTGTGTGTGTGTGTGTGTGTATTTCTGATTTCCTCTGTATCGGTAAGGCCACAGTATTTGTCAATGCGGGTGTCAGAATATGCATTTTCATCAAGGACCTCATGTTCCCTCGTCGTTCCTGTGTGGAGACAGTCTTGACAGGTGAGGAAGCCAGGCAGTGGAGATGGGTGAGTTGGGGGTGAAAGGGGAGACAAACAGTTAGCCAGCCAGGGAGAGGAGGGAAACAGGGGGAGGTATACAAGGGGCTTTGGTGTGGCCGTGTGGTGACAGGCCGTCTGTCTGTGGTGGGGGAGGTGAGTGAGTAGACACACACACATGTTGGGAAAAATCACAAACACACACACACAGACGTTTTGGTAACAACACACTGAGGAAAGCTCTGTCAGCAGTGCTGGAGATGTGTGTCAGCCCTGACCTTAGAGGATGACCACACAGATTAACAGACCAGGGCTGTACATGTTGTTGCATTGTGTGTGTGTGTGTGTGTGTGTGTGTGTGTGTGTGTGTGTGTGTGTGTGTGTGTGTGTGTGTGTGTGTGTGTGTGTGTGTGTGTGTGTGTGTGTGTGTGTGTGTGTGTGTGTGTGTGTGTGTGTGTGTGTGTGTGTGTGTGTGTGTGTGTGTGTTGAATAATTTTTATATCATGGAAGACCCCGATGCAGACCGTGTCGAAGTAACAAACGTTTATTACTAGAACGCACCAGCGACTCCTGTGGCAGGCCGGGCGCAGTGCGCGCTAACCAAGGTTGCCAGGTGCACGGTGTTTCCTCCGGCACATTGGTGCGGCTGGCTTCCAGGTTGGATGCGCGCTGTGTTAAGAAGCAGTGCGGCTTGGTTGGGTTGTGTATCGGAGGATGCATGACTTTCATCCTTCGTCTCTCCAGAGCCGCACGGGAGTTGTAGCGATGAGACAAGATAGTAGCTGCTAACAATTGGATACCACGAAATTGGGGAGAAAAAGAGGTTAAAAAAAAGTATACATCTTTAGAAATGACTTTCCCAAAACAACAAATTATCTAACCTTTACAATGATGGTGACTTCTGTCCCTAAGCCTGAGAGAGATCTATTAAAAACACCACTGAGTTCATAGAATAGTCTGCTTATCTTCACTGAGTCCTCCTCCTCTCCCTCATAATCCTCTCTCTCCATCTCATCTCCTCATAATCCTCCTCAGTGTCTCCCTCCTGTTCAGTGTCCACATCTTCCTCCTCCGTGTCCTCATCTGTTTCCTCCTCCTCCTCATCCATGTCCCCATCCCCGTCCTCCTCTTCCTCATAATTGTTAATCCTCCTCTTCTTCCTGCATCCCCTCTTCCTCATAATCCTCTTCTCTCTCCTCCTCATCCTACTCCTCAGTGTCCACATCTGCTTCCTCCTCTTCCTCCTCTTCCTCATAATCCTCCTCCTCCTCCTCCTCAGAGTCCCCATCCGCTTCCTCCTCTTCCTCATAACCCTCATTCTCTTCCACCTCCTCCTCTTCCTGCACTCCCTCTTCTTCATAATCCTCCTCTTCCTCCTCCTCCTCCTCATAATCCTCATTCTCTTCCTCCTCCTCCTCCTCCTCTTCCTGCACCCCATCTTCCTCATAATCCTCCTCCTCCTCCTCCTCTCCATCCACCACCTCTTCCTCATAATCCTCCTCCTCCTCTTCCTCTTCTTCCTCATCCTCAGTGTCCTCTTCATCCTCTTCCTCCTCTTCTTCCTCATCAGAATCCTGATTTTGTAAGGTGGGTTCTGTTTTTGATTTGATGATATCTAAAACATTAATGCTGTTTGGGTCCCAGACACAGGTCTCTTCTAAACCACTCTTCACCATGCCACAGTTAGGAGGAACCCAGGCTGAGTCGTAACCTTCGTCATGCCATGTCTTCTGCAAAGGGTGGCCTTGGCGGTCTATTTTTTTCACCTTGCCCACATTGACTATAACTTTGATGACAACCTTCTGGTGTTCAGTGAGGTCCAGGGGGTATCTACTAGCCTTCTCCAGGTCCCGGCTTAGATACACACCCTGCCCCAACATGCCACGGTCGGACGGACAAAAACCTTTGGCCATGATTTTCTGTGCAGCCCACCAAGAGGTGCCGTGGTACATGATGTAGAATCTGCCATTCCGTGGCCCTGATAGACCCATTCTTCGTGCCACAGCAGAAGTAGTAAAGTAATCTCTTCTCCACATGGCCATATCCTCCCCAATTTTAAGGAATTCCCTCCCTGACCACAAATAAGTGTGTCAAAATGTATAGAAGGAAATAAACTACATTTTACCTACAGCATATCAAAACAGAGTATAAAACAGCTGCAATTTGAAAAGGTTAAGTTGGATAAAATACTCACCAAAAAACGTCCAAGTTATATGGTTCTATATTAGTTAGTTCACTTAATGACAGATCGGTGTTGATCTCTGAAGGGTGATTCAGGTAAAAGTGGTTCACCAGACAGATTACTTTACACCCAAGGAAGTTGTTACTGGTAAAAGGAATATAAATAGAAGCTGTCTTCCTTTCGTTGATCAGAGCAGGATGTCTCCTAAATTAGGAAGGGGCAGGCTTTGTTATTTTTACACCACCCCCCTCGCTCTCAAATGGCTGCCTGGTATTTGCACTCAGCACCCGGCTAACCCTTCACTGGCTGTATCTGCCTACTGAGGAGACTGGCTTTATGAACTTGCTTTGAGTGGATTTTGCCAACCAATAAAACTTATCAAATTAATTTGTCTTGTATCCAGAAGTTTTTGCAATATATTTTTTTATACAGGATTATTCAAACTGGAGGTAAGGTTTTCATCTAAAAGCCTTCTCACACTACAGCCAGCCAGGAATGGGTTTCTCATGGTCACATAAAATTATACTCTTTAAAATACAATCAGTGGAGGCTCCTCAGAGGACGAAGGAGAGGACAATCCTCCTCGGTGAATTTCATAAAATTGTGAAACATTGAAAAATGATCATTTTTTAGATAAATCTATACTAAATACATTAACATGTCACCAAATAAATGATGAAAACACACTGTTTTGCAATGGAGGTCCACAGTAGACTCAACAGCCCTCTGTTGGCTGGCACAATGGTGAACCTTAAGAAATGAAGGAGCAGCGATAGAGAGAGAGAGAAAGAGATATTTTGTCATTTTATTTTCACTTTCACTTTTACTTATACTACCGGTCAAATGCTTTAGAACACCTAGTCATTCAAGGGTTTGTCTTTATTTTTACTATTTTCTACATTGTAGAATAATAGTGAAGACATATAACACATATGGAATCATGTAGTAACAAGAAAAGTGTTAAACAAATCATAATATATTTGAGATTTGAGATTCTTCAATTAGCCACATTTTGCATTGATGACAGCTTTGAAAACTCTTGGCATTCTCGAAAACCAGCTTCACCTGGAATACTTTTCCAACAGTCTTGAAGGAGTTCCCACATATTTTGAGCACTTGTTGGCTGCTTTTCCTTCACTCTGCGGCCCAGGTCATCCCAAACCATCTCAATTTGGTTGAGGTCGGGGGATTGTGGAGGCCAGGTCATGTGATGCAGCACTCCATCACTCTCCTTCTTGGTCAAATAGTCCTTACATGGTGTATTGGATGGTGTATTATGGATGGTGTATTTCTGCAGAATGCTGTTTAAGTGTGCCTTGAATTCTTAATAATTAACAAACAGTGTCACCAGCAAAGCACCCCCACACTGTAACGACGTTCGTCTGTTGAAGGAAGAGAGTCGGACCGAAATGCAGCGTGTTTGTTACTCATGATCTTTAATGAAGAAAACGAAACGATACATGAAATAACTAAATACAAAAACAACAAACGGAACGTGAAACCTATTACAGCCTATCTGGTGAAACTACACAAAGACAGGAACAATCACCCACGAAAACTAAAGCGAAACTCAGGCTGCCTAAATACGGTTCCCAATCAGAGACAACGAGAATCACCTGACTGATTGAGAATCGCCTCAGGCAGTCAAGCCTATACAACACTCCTAATCAGCCGCGATCCCAAATACTACAAACCCCAATACGAAAAACAACATATAAACCCATGTCACACCCTGGCCTACCCAAACATATAACAAAAACACAAAATACAATGATCAAGGCGTGACACACACCATAAAACCTCCTCCTCCATTTTGATTTGTTTAACACTTTTTTGGTTACTACATGATTCCATATGTGTTATTTCATAGTTTTGATCTCTTCACTTTTATTCTACAATGTAGAGAATAGTACAAATAAAGAAAATGGAATGGAATGAAAAAAAATGGAATGAGTAGGTGTTCTAAAACTTTTGACCGGTAGTGTACAAATGCAGTTTGCTAGTTTAGCCAACTTAATAAACACCCGGCTCAAACAGGGGGATGTTAAGTTAGCTAGCTGGCTATGGCTATCCAACACAATACTGGAACTCTTCCAAGACAAGGTAAGCTTTTGGTTTAACTATTTCTTGCCACTGGGGCTTGCCGGTGTAACTGCTAAACTGCTTACTGACTGTACATACAGTTCTGCATGATTGTAGCGGGTTTACTAACGCACTATATTTATTAGCTATGTTGACAATGATGTTATAGCCTACCAACAACAATGTAGGTAGGCTGTGTGTAGCGTTATGATATTATTATGATATGGTTTCGTCTGGTCACATACAGCTGATGTGTTGTGCATTGAAATCCACAAGCAGAGGGAAAAGGTGAGAGGAGGAGAGCATGTAGATACGAGAAGGAATACAGTGTGACTGCTATGAAAGTGAACTGTGTTTACGTGTTATCAGATGTGAATTCATTCTGCCAATTCTGTTGAAAAAAGGTTTCTTAAACAGAAGCAAACAGAATGAAACGGGGATAACATACCAGAATTTGTCCAATAGAAACTCTCGTTTTGCAACTGTTGGACTAATGATTACATCCCAAATGTCACAGATTCCCAGGTACTGTTGCTCATTCCACGCACCAGTTCCGGAGGTCTATGTCACCGGCCTCTAGGCGTCACTAAACTGTCTCACTACGCACACCTGATTCCAATTCCCCTGACTAGTAATTGTACTGTATATATGTGCCTTCTGTTCACCATTGGTGGGTTATTGTTCCCATGTCTGTTTAGCTCTGTGAGTACCTGTGCTTTGTTGTTTCGGCTTGCGTGTATTGTAGACTCCTTATTACGGGTCTCGTCCCGTGTTTTGTTGTATTTTTGGGTGGAGTATTAAAAAACTCTATTGCATATTCCTGCACCTGTCTCCAATCATTTATACGTGACACTAGATCAGCAAGCAAGAGTAGTGAGCAAGGCGGTATTGAATGTGTCACTTTCTGTCCATTTGTCACTGTATGTCGCCTAAAAAATGTATGTCAACCTGTGTACACCTACTTTGAAAACATTCATAGACTAGGTTGTAGCAACCTCATGATGGAAATTTCAAATTTGAGTATTGTCACAAACCAGCTCAAAGCCCGTAACAAAAGGGAGACAACGTGGAGATAAGGAGTAACAAAACATATATTTATGAAATAAGTAACTAAGTACGATATACAATGGTGTGTGTAATCAGTAGTGTAGGTGAGTGTTTTGCATGCATGAATGTGATAGGGTAGCCTAGTGGTTAGAGCGTTGGACTAGTAACCGGAAGGTTGCAAGTTCAAACACCCGAGCTGACAAATCTGTCGTTCTGCCCCTGAACAGGCAGTTAACCCACTGTTCCTAGGCTGTCATTGAAAATAAGAATTTGTTCTTAACTGACTTGCCTAGTTAAATAAAGGTAAAATAAAAAATAATGCAGGGTGTTGAAAGGTGCCAAAGCAAACAACCAAAAGGCCACCAACAACAAAATCTTTAAAGGTGTCTGCATGGAGAGAGTCTCCTCCATGGATGGGGAAGAGGTCTATTTATCCTGGGACACACCGGGCCCAGGTGTTTCCTATGTAGCTGACGACCCTCCCAACTCCGCCCACCGGCATCCTAATAAGGAAAACAAGAGCAAGGAGAGAATACGGCAGACAGAGTGGGAGGGTCGTCACAGTATCATGTAGTATCCTGAACCATCTCGATGTTACATTGAACTGGGTGAATGGAATATGAATGACAGTCATCCAATCCGCTGTCATGGAAATAAGGCCATGCTCATAAAAAAAAAGAATTGTCCTCCCTCGTCTTCAATGGCACAGAACGCCACTGGTGTCAATAGATTTTTATCAACATTATGTTGGAATTCCAGAACATTAAACTTATTCAAGTTTAATTAAGATTATTTGGTTAAAATACTTACAGATCTGGAGTTGTCTAACTGATGTTGATCCAGGATGCAGGTACAGGTAAGAATGTAGTGATGGGCATTTTGTGCTGTTAATATGCAAATATGTAGACTTAAGTTTTGTTTCCAATCATACAAGACGTCACGTCTCAGTAATTTAGGATGTTATGACAGGAGTGTTTTATTTGGAGAACAACACCTAGACACTGTCTTTTTACCAGACCTAACCCAGTAAGCAAAATGACGTTGGAAAGACATCTTTTAGACGTCTTTTCCAGACGTTGATGTAAGGTGCATTTTAGGTGCTGAATGAAAAGGTGAAAAGACGGAAATCAAAAATATATATTTTCCGGACGTCCAAAATAAGTATTTTTGTTTCTGGACTTCGAAATCTGGTGCAATGTAGGTGCTGAGTAAAAGGTGAGAACTTATTTTCTTGACGTCAAAGATACATATTTTCGGTCATTGATTCTATGGCCATATTTTAACTGCACATACAGTCGAAGTCAGAAATTTACACCTTAGCCAAATACATTTAAACTCCGTTTTTCACGAATCCTGACATTTAATTCTAGTAATAATTCCCTGTCTTAGGTCAGTTAGGATCAGCACTTTATTTTAAGAATGTGAAGTGTCAGAATAATAGTAGATAGAATCATTTATTTCAGCTTTTATTTATTTCATCACATTCCCAGTGGGTCAGAAATTTACATACACTCAATTAGTATTTGGTATCATTGCCGTTAAATTGTTTAACTTGGGTCAAACGTTTCAGGTAGCCTTCAACAAGCTTCCCACAATAAGTTGGGTGAATTTTGGCCCATTCCTCCTGACAGAGCTGGTGTAACTGAGTCAGGTTTCTAGGCCTCCTTGCTCGCACACTTTTTTCAGTTCTGCCCACAAATGTTCTATAAGATTGAGCTCAAGCTTTGTGATGACCACTCCAATACCTTGACATTGTTGTCCTTAAGCCATTTTGCCACAACTTTGGAAGTGTGCTTGGGGTCATTGTCCATTTGGAAGACCCATTTGTGACCATGTTTTAACTGATGTCTTGAGATGTTGCTTCAATATATCCACATCATTTTCCTCGCTCATGATGCCATCTATTTTGTGAAGTGCACCAGTCCCTCCTGCAGCAAAGCACCCCCACAACATGATGCTGCCTCCCCTGTGCTTCATGGTTCAGACGTTGTTCTTCGGCTTTTAAGCCTTTCCCATTTTTGCTGAGTGTTCTTTCAGGTTATGTCAATATAGGACTTGTTTTAATGTGGATATTGATACTCTTGTACCTGTTTCCTCCAGCATATTCACAAGGTCCTTTGCTGTTGTTCTGGGATTGATTTGCACTTTTCGCACCAAAGTACGTTCTTCTCTAGGAGACAGAACGCGTCTCCTTCCTGAGCGGTATGACGGCTGTGTGGTCCCATGGTGTTTATACTTGTTTGTACAGATGAACGTGGTACCTTCAGGAGTTTGGAAATTGCTGCCAAGGATGAACTAGACTTGTGGAGGTTTACAATTCTTTTCTGAGATCTTTTCTGAGATCTTGGCTGATTTCTTTTGATTTTCCCATGATGTCAAGCAAAGAGACACTGAGTGTGAAGGTAGGCCTTGAAATACATCCACAGGTACTTCTCCAATTGACTCAAGTGATGTCAATTAGCCTATCAGAAGCTTCTAAAGCCATGACATCATTTTCTGGAATTTTCCAAGCTTTTTAAAGGCACAGTCAACTTAGTGTATGTGAACTTCTGACCCACTGGAATTGTGATACGTTGAATTATAAGATAAATAATCTGTCCGTAAACAATTAAATTAATTGTGTCATTCACAAAGTAGATGTCCTAACCGACTTTCCAGAATTATAGTTTGTTAACAAGAAATATGTGGAGTGGTTGAAAAACGAGTTTTAATGACTCCAATCTAAGCGTATGTAAACTTCTGACTTCAACTGTATATACAGTATATATATTTCTTATACCTCTCATATATAGGACAGACACTTCAGATGAAACTTCCTAGATAGTATTTAGGGACTATCTGTTGTTCCATGAAGTGAATCTGTTATTCAATGCATTTGTATGGGGCTAACAGCAGTAAGGTCAAATAACATTTTGCATTCATTTTTTTATTTATTTTTTGGGGGGGGGATAGTTCAAGAGGTCTTAAATTTCCAAATCAAATAGCAAAATGATTCTTGGTATGACCTTCTTAAAACAATTCCACAGCTTAGTAGATCCCGCCCCCAAGGCTGTTATATTGATGCCTGATGTCAGGATGTTAATCCCTTTCACTTCTTACCAGACAACCAGCTAATCTAATTAATAAATGGCCATTCTCTTCCTCCCCCTTCTTCTCCTTCTCCTCTCCTTCCACACCTATTTCCTCATAATTCTCATCCTCCTTTTCTTCCTCATCAGTGTCCTCACTTTGTAAGGTGGGTTCTGTTTTTGATTTGATGATGCCTAAAACAGTAATGCGGTTTGGGTCCCAGACACGGGTCTCTTCTAAACCACTCTTCACCATGCCACAGTTAGGAGGAACCCAGGCTGAGTCGTAACCTTCGTCATGCCATGTCTTCTGCAAAGGGTGGCCTTGGCAGTCTGTCTTCACCTTGCCTACATTGACTATAACTTTGATGACAACCTTCTGGTGTTCAGTGAGGTCCAGGGGGTATCCACTAGCCTCCTCCCGGTCCCGGCTTAGATACACACCCTGCCCCAACATGCCACACTTGGATGGATAAAAAACCTTTGGTCAGGATTTTACATGTAGTTTTCTCAAAGGTTCCGTGGTACATTTTGTAGACCATGCCATTCCGTACCCTTGCCAGACAATAAATAAACATCAATAAGCATATCACATTTAAGTTGAGTATATTGCCAAATAATATATTTGATTATTTAAAATAAGGCATTATTATGGATGTTATTGTTGAATATTCTCGAGACTACATTAGAAGAAAATAATCACGTGTCAAGAAACATGTCTATGTGGTGTCTCTGAAAGGTGCACAAACAACCATAATAGTTCCTACACTATTTCCTCATTACAAAAGCATTAACAAGAAGTTGTACGTAACATTGTCTGACTCTTGCTAGAAGAACACTTATCGGCCCTCTCTTGAACGCAGCTCTCCCCAACCCATCGTTCCTACACCATTGTCCAATTAGAAATGCATTAAGAAGAGGTTGTAAAAGTGTGTACGTCTGACCCTCAGAATAAGAGCTTTTATCAGCCCGCTCTTGAACGCAGCTCTCTCTGCTTCTCCTGACTGCAAGCCAGTCTGGTATTGATTTCTCATTGGCTGATTTGTTTAACGACCCAGAGGCGGTTGTTATTACCTTCTGAGGGAGTAAATTCTGCCTTAACTGCTGTTTGCTGCTTCGATTGGGCATTTTACTGTTTTACAATACCTGCATTTATTGGTTTGTGACTACAGAGAAGTACATTTCAATGCAGGCACTGTAGCTAAAAAATAGTCCAGTTTTGACAAATGGCAATACTCTACTTGATGTATGGACTGTATGAGGATATTGAAATATTAATCTCAGTTCACCCAAAACTAAAGTCTTGCGTAATGGGTCAGCTGCTCGATTAGATTCTGGGTCCAGAAATGTTAAGAGAAGAGATTAAGAGATGCTAGAATGAGGAGCAGAACCTGAACAAGGAGCTCCACCCTCTCTCTTTGAAAGTTACATGCAAGTCTATGGGCCGAATGTCCCCTACCCTTCTGAAATTCGAAAGGTGCTTAACACCTGCGAAATCGTGATTTGTCCAAATAACCAGTGATGAAAAACACAGAACTACTGATGCTCGTTAGCTATCGGTGGCCATAGTATAACGACAGATCTACGGTAGACCATGTATGTCTACGTGGTCTGTTCACCAGAGATTATTGACAGATTGTTATTGTTCACGGTCGTGATGCTTTCACAAACAAGTATGAAATAACTGTAGTAATTGACTGTTCCGCTCTTGTTGATTCAATATATAAACACATTTCCATGTAATAACACAAAGCTAAATCAAATACATTCATGACAAATGGGTCAGCTGTAGCAAATCCATTTCCTTTGTACCTCTGCTTTGAATGTGATCTGCAATACTTTAAATAAATATTTAATCCGACATTTTCTTCCATTGACATGCTCCATTACTTCAAATAGCCTCCTTCCAAAACAGTCTGTGTGCTTGTGTGTGTGTGTTTGGGTTACAGGTTAGGGTTAGGGTTAGGGGTCAGGGAAAATAGGATTTTGAATGGAAATTAATTGTAGATCATGTTGTGCCTTTGGCTATGCCGGATTAAGTGATATGACATGCTATTCTATAAAATAATTTCTCCTTAATTAATATCACCTGATTGAGCTAATCATGTAAATGTAATTAACAAGATAGTCGGGCACCACAAAATAATATTTATAGAGCTGTTTATCTTCTGAATAAACTCTTAAAGACCTAGTAATAGTTTACATAAATAGCAGTCAATATCAATCGTCATCTTACTTCAGTCTCATCTGAAAGTTGTAAATTCTTGGTTATCTGCAAGAACCCTGGCTAACATTTTGAATCAGCAATACAAAATTGGGTTTAATCATTTATTTACTAAATACATAACTAATCACACAGAATTACACATACACATAATTAAATCATAACTTGATTACAAATTACCTCATGAAGGAAAATGTCCCTGGTGGGCAGAACAGATATGACAACTTGTTACACAAAAGAAAAGGGTCTGGGTTGAGTGAAAGATCGGGAAGACTGAGGAACGAAGGGCGAAGCTGTGCTATCGTAAATACAGTATCTTATGCATTCTAAATTACCACCCATTTGGAAAAGGAAAATCCAATAATTATTTACTCTGAGCTGCGCTTCTGTAGGTTGGTGGTAGATGGAAGGCCGTGTTGCCCAACCGAGTCCTTTGAATAATGTCTCTGGTTGTCAATTGGATACGTTGTAGTAACGTCATTATGTGGTAGACGGGATACTCTGTCGGTTCCTTCCTAACCTGCGTTTGCAGCTGTGATTGCTAACTCAACGGCTAGAAGGTATCACTTCTGTAGTGAATAAGAGTTCAAAGTTCATACCATTCGCAACTAAAGCGCACGCTGATGTTGGCTTCGTTCTGTAGTTACTATCTGAACCATTCTGACATCGGACCGTCGTCCTACATCCCCGGAACAGGAAGTTCTATTGTCGTCAAAGGCTTATATAGGAAGGGAGAGGAGGGCGTGTTTGAAAGGTTTTATAGCCCAAGTCCCTTCGCAGGGGTGGGCTACTGATTGAGCAGCCCTATCTTACGAAAACCCACATCTCACATTTTAGAAGCTAAAATCACATTTCATCCCATCATAAATAATTCCACATTCAAACATTTCAATTGAACAACAATTCCATGTGAATCCGATAACTCTGATGTGTAGACTTTCCACTGTAGAGTTTATGTCATCTTATCATTGATGAGAATGTCTCAGATGACAACCGAACTGACATCATATTCATTAAGTACCACCACATATGTTCAATTGTTCGGATTCCCAGAATATAGTTCATTTCCCCCCACCTTCTGATGTTCCCAGAATCTCTATGTTAACCAAGGGTTTTGCAAATGTAACAGCAGTAGGGTAGAGAGAGGAAAAAGAGAGGAAGAGGTATTTATGACTGTCATAAACCTACCCGCCAGGCCAACGTCATGACAATCCCCATGAAGATAGAAGAACAAAATGTGTGTGTGTGTGTGTGTCTGTGTCTGATTGCCTCTGTATTGGTAAGGCCACAATATCCGTCAATGCGGGTGTCAGAATATGCATTTTCATCAAGGACCCCATGTTCCCTCATCGTTCCTGTGTGGAGACAGTCTTAACAGGTGAGGAAGCCAGGCAGTGGAGATGGGTGAGTTGGGGGTGGAAAGGGAGACAAACCGTTAGCCAGCCAGGGAGAGGAGAGAGTCAGGGGTAGGTATACAAGGGGATTTGGCGGTGCTGTGTGGTGACAGGCCGTCTGTGTGCGGTGCTGGTGGGTGAGCTAGTAGGCACACACACACATTGGGAAACACACACAAACACACACACATACACACACACAGACGTTTTGGTAACAGCACACTGAGGAAAGCTCTGTCAGCAGTGCTGGAGATGTGTGTCAGCCCTGACCTTAGAGGATGACCATACAGATTAACAGACCAGGGCTGGACATGTTGCTGCAGTGTGTGTGTGTTTGTGTGTGTGTCTGTGTGAGTATGTGTTATACAGCTCCCCCACTGTGCAAGGATGGAGAAGGGTTGAATAATGTTTTGTGTTGTATTTGTTGTGTTATGATTGTATGAATAATACCCTGTCTGGCTAGATTGTAACACACCACCAAAGGTTAGCAAGTGCCAAAACATGTTAACTATACTCTGGCTATACAGTACATGTGAAGCACTTGCAGTCTTCTTTCAACTTATATCAAGTATGATGTACCTGACCAGGAACAACTCTGGGCCCCAAAATATGTGTATCTTAACCAGAGCCTGGAGTTTTTCCTGGTCAGGTCATTGTGGTCAGGAAAAAAAACGAATGTCCCTAATCATGAGCATTATCATGTCTCACACCTGTGGGACACATGTAAATTAATCACATTAACGTAAGTAAACATCTACAGAAATTACTTTCCCAAAACAACAAATTAACTAACATTTTACAATGATGGTGACTTCTGTCCCTCAGCCTGAGAGAGAGAGAGAGTAGATGTATTAAAAACACCACTGAGTTCATAGAATAGCCTGCTTATCTTCACCATGAGTCCTCCTCCTCTTCCTCATAATCCTCCTCTCCCTCCACCTCCTCTTCTTCATAATCCTCCTCAGTGTCCCCATCCGCTTCCTCCTCTTCTTCTCCCTCCTCCTCCTCCTCAGTGTCCCCATCCGCTTCCTCCTCTTCTTCTCCCTTCTCCTCCTCCTCCTCAGTGTCCCCATCCGCTTCCTCCTCTTACTCTCCATCCTCCTCCTCCACCTCCTCAGTGTCCCCATCTGCTTCCTCCTCCTTCACTCCCTCTCCCTCCTCATCCTTCTCCTTCTCAGTGTTCCCATCTGCTTCCTCCTCTCCCTCCACCCCTTCTTTCTCAAAATCATCCTCCTCCTCCTCTTCATCAACCCCCTCTTCCTCATAATCCTCCTCCTCTCCCTCTCCCTCCACCCCCTCTTCCTCCTCTTCCTCCTCCTCAGTGTCCTCTTCATCCTCCCCCTCCTCTTCCTCATCAGTGTCCTCACTTTGTAAGGTGGGTTCTGTTTTTGATTTGAAAGTGTCTAAAACAGTAATGCGGTTTGGGTCCCAGACACAGGTCTCTTCTAAACCAGTCTTCACCATGCCACAGTTAGGAGGAACCCTAACTGTGGCAAACAAGGGCACTGCGTTCATCCACCTCTGGCCTGCTCGCCTCCCTACCACTGAGGAAGTACAGCTCCCGCTCAGCCCAGTCAAAACTGTTCGCTGCCCTGGCCCCCCAATGGTGGAACAAACTCCCTCACGACGCCAGGACAGCGGAGTCAATCACCACCTTCCGGAGACACCTGAAACCCCACCTCTTTAAGGAATACCTAGGATAGGTTAAGTAATCCCTCTCACCCCACCCCCCCTAAGTTTTAGATGCACTATTGTTAAGTGACTGTCCCACTGGATGTCATAAGGTGAATGCACCAATTTGTAAGTCGCTCTGGATAAGAGCGTCTGCTAAATGACTTAAATGTAAATGTAAATGTAACCCAGGCTGAGTCGTAACCTTCGTCATGCCATGTCTTCTGCAAAGGGTGGCCTTGGCGGTCTATTTCTTTCACCTTGCCCACATTGACTTTAACTTTGATGACAACCTTCTGGTGTTTAGTGAGGTCCAGGGGGGTATCTACTAGCCTTCTCCAGGTCCCGGCTTAGATACACACCCTGCCCCAACATGCCACGGTTGGACGGACAAAAACCTTTGGCCATGATTTTCTGTGCAGCCCACCAAGAGGTGCCGTGGTACATGATGTAGAATCTGCCATTCCGTGGCCCTGATAGACCCATTCTTCGTGCCACAGCAGAAGTAGTAAAGTAATCTCTTCTCCACATGGCCATATCCTCCCCAATTTTAAGGAATTCCCTCCCTGACCACAAATAAGTGTGTCAAAATGTATAGAAGGAAATAAACTACATTTTACCTACAGCATATCAAAACAGAGTATAAAACAGCTGCAATTTGAAAAGGTTAAGTTGGATAAAATACTCACCAAAAAACGTCCAAGTTATATGGTTCTATATTAGTTAGTTCACTTAATGACAGATCGGTGTTGATCTCTGAAGGGTGATTCAGGTAAAAGTGATTCACCAGACAGATTACTTTACACCCAAGGAAGTTGTTACTGGTACAAGGTATATAAATATAAGTTATCTGTCTTCCTTTCGTTTTCAGTCATACAGGAAGTCACATGATGTCTCCTGGCCAAATAAGGTAAAAAGGGGCAGTTATTTTGTAATTAGAGTTTACGCCACCCCTTTCTCCCTCTCCCTCTCTCTCTCCCTCTCCCTCTCCCTCTCCCTCTCCCTCTCTCTCTCTCTCTCTCTCTCTCTCTCTCTCTCTCTCTCTCTCTCTCTCTCTCTCTCTCTCTCTCTCTCTCTCTCTCTCTCTCTCTCTCTCAAATGGCTGCCTGGTATTTGAATTCAGCACTAGACTCACCCTTCACTGGCTGTATCTGGCTGTACTGTAGAGACTGGCTTTATGGACAACCATAACTTGCACAAACCACTTTTTAAACTTTGTGTTTGTATTTTTAGTGAAAATGTAGTGTGATGTTTCTAATGATACAGGATGTACCATGTCTTAGTCATAAAGGAGGTTATAACAGAGCTGTTTTATCTGGGGAACAACACATATTAGAATCCTTGTATTTTTAACCAGAATTTAGGCCATGTATTGTAACCAGGGTACAGAGTTTTTCAGCAGACTAAGGCCCAAGTGATGAACACTGTATAGTCCCTGTACTGTTCCAGCCAGGGTTGTGTTTCATTATGCAGCCAGCCCTGCGCACTGCGTCTCTTCATAAAGGAGGTGTCAAATGGCCTCTGCAGTAGCTACAGTAGTATCCTGGACCGCTATTGGTAACTGGTACAGGATCTCTGCAGACCGCTACTGTGTGTGTGTGTGTGTGTGTGTGTGCGTGTGTGTGTGTGTGTGTGTGTGTGTGTGTGTGTGTGTGTGTGTGTGTGTGTGTGTGTGTGTGTGTGTGTGTGTGTGTGTGTGTGTGTGTGTGTGTGTGTGTGTGTGTGTGTGTGTGTGTGTGTGTGTGTGTGTGTGTGTGTGTGTGTGTGTGTGTGTGTGTGTGTGTGTGTGTGTGTGTGTGTGCACCTAAAATTAACATTAGCAAGAGTTCAATTAGACTATAGAAGGCAAGTCACACTCTGTTCAATTCCAATTCCATATAATTTCAGCGCCACATGCGTGTCTGTTTAGTGTTGATTCCAATCCTCTTTAACACTGACTCCTATCATGCCACAGTGTCGTCTTAAAGTGCCCTTCACAACCCTAATAAGGAAGCCAACAATGAGGTAACGTCTTAGAAAAAGAGAACTGCTAAGTCCTAATGGGGCCTGTTGTCCCCAGGAACCACTGGAGAGATGGACCATACTCTTCCCTCATATGGCTTTTAGACAGAATAGAAATATGCCTCTGAGATGAACAAAAGTCACCTTCCACAAGTCTCCCACACTGTATTAATCTCCCACACTGTATTTAAGATGATTATGTAAAGGGGAGTAATCCATCTTAATGGAACCGGGCAGATCACAGGAGCATTTGGGTTGGTGCTACCGTGGGAAAATAGGTGTGTGTGTGTGTGTGTGTGTGTGTGTGTGTGTGTGTGTGTGTGTGTGTGTGTGTGTGTGTGTGTGTGTGTGTGTGTGTGTGTGTGTGTGTGTGTGTGTGTGTGTGTGTGTGTGTGTGTGTGTGTGTGTGTGTGTGTGTGTGTGTGTGTGTGTGTGTGTGTGTGTGTGTGTGTGTGTGTGTGTGTGTGTACATGCATTTAGCAGTAATAGGCTGACACACGGTTTCTAATGACTGGCCTATACAGAGGAGCTGGCGCTGGAGCTTTCACATGACCCGATGGTATAACTGACCAGATTAATGTTGTTAGTCACTGTACAGTGGGTTGGAGAAGGACCAGAGGTTATAAGAGCTGGACAGTGGGTTGGAGAAGGACCAGAGGTTATAAGAGCTGGACAGTGGGCTGGAGAAGGACCAGAGGTTATAAGAGCTGGACAGTGATTTGGAGAAGGACCAGAGGTTATAAGAGCTGGACAGTGGGTTGGAGAAGGACCAGAGGTTATAAGAGCTGGACAGTGGGTTGGAGAAGGACCAGAGGTTATAAGAGCTGGACAGTGGGTTGGAGAAGGACCAGAGGTTATAAGAGCTGGACAGTGGGTTGGAGAAGTACCAGAGGTTATAAGAGCTGGACAGTGGGCTGGAGAAGTACCAGATGTTATAAGAGCTGGACAGTGGGCTGGAGAAGTACCAGAGGTTATAAGAGCTGGACAGTGGGTTGGAGAAGTACCAGAGGTTATAAGAGCTGGACAGTGGGCTGGAGAAGTACCAGAGGTTATAAGAGCTGGACAGTGGGTTGGAGAAGTACCAGAGGTTAGCAGAGTCGAAATTCTGTGCTGTGAGTGAGAGAATGTTTACTGTGTGGGTTGATGTGACTTGAGGGAGAATTTAGTAGATGGAGGTATTTGTGTGATTGCTGGTATCAGAGATTTAGTGTGGAGATGTGAGATGTCTGTTGGAGTCTCAGGGTGTGAATATATACATGCCTGAGTACATGTGTGCGTGTGTCTACATGTGTGTCACTATCTGTGTGTCTAAACACACCTGACCTGCAGGGTGGGAATCAGCAGGGGTGTTCCATGTTGTTCCTCTGATGTCACAGTCAGTCCCCCGCTGTGATGCTATTGCAGCAGCATTCTGTAGACAGGGGCACTGATTGGACCAGCAGCCTCTCTCTCTCAGTACACTCCTTAGGGGCTGGATGGGCTGACACGCTCACTGTGCCTCAAGACTGTCCTCGGGACATTGTGTTCCCATTCGCAGATACTTATACACACACACACGCACACTCACACAGCCACGCGCATATGGACACACACACACAAACACACAGAAAGCTTTCAGTGAGGCTTGTCTACCTGCAGAAAGGCCCAATAGATAACTGCATGTATTGTCATTTATTAGTGGATTCTCTGCATCCTCTGGTGTCATTGATCTAAATTGCATGTGAGAGTGAAAGCCCATCTGTCTGGAAAATCTGAAATCTGAAAATAATCCCCTCTTGCACTGCTGTGGACACAAAATATCAATAGTTTGTCTGTGAGAAGAGCCAACGGTGCATTTAGCCTACACACACACACACACACACACACACACACACACACACACACACACACACACACACACACACACACACACACACACACACACACACACACACACACACACACACACACACACACACACACACACACACACACACACACTGTACGGTAGCTGATGTTTGGCAAGAGCGTGAACACATGTTAGAAAACGGTTGATAACATATTAATTTCCTGCGGCACTAAGAAATAAGAATTCAATAAATAAATAACATTAACAGGAAAGCAAATACTAAACGGAACATTGTGTCTCATCTGTCCTCTCCTCCTCCTGTTTAGTCCAAAGCCATTAGCTTTGTTTCCCCCCTCCTTTCCCTCCTTTCCCTCCTTTCCCTCCTTTCCCTCCTTTCCCTCCTTTCCCTCCTTTCCCTCCTTTCCCTCCTTTCCCTCCGTCCTCCCTGTTTTGGTTTGTTTGATCCATATAAAAAGCATTGGTTTTGCATCCAGAATTCTCATTAAAACCATCCAAGCCCCAATCTAATGACTCCCTACATTTGAAATGGCCGTCAATTATCGCTGCGGTAACCTCATTAGTGAATCCGATCACATGCACGTTGGGCCGGGCACTGTGTGTGTGTGTGTCAGAGGCGGTGTGTGTGTGTGTGTTTTTGTGTGTGTGTGTGTGTATGTGTTCCTCAGACAGAATGCTCCCCTAACGAGGAAAAAAGTGCAAAGTCATAGAGAGGACTCTCTCTCTCTCTCTCTCTCTCTACCTATCACACCCTCTATCCCTCGGTTTGCTGATGCTATGTCAGACAGCAGGGGCAATTTCTCCTCTTCATGTAGGAGGAAAGACAGATTGACTATGAATACGGCATTTTACAGTGATTTAAACAGTTGATATTGATTTCAAGTGAATTAGCCATTGTTTAACTATATAAGAGTTATATACTGTATGTGGTATTTTAGCTGGACAATACATTGTTAATCCCCTTCTTAATGTAGGACATTAAGGTTAGTTTGAGGATGTGGGCTTTTATTGTGTTTAAAGCTTTTGCAAGCATCTGACAAATGTTCAGATATTCTCTCAAATCAGTGTGACAAAGCTTAACTGGCGTTCATTTCACGACTGCATTGGAAGCGACATGACAAATACTGACACTCACTATCCTCTGGTTTATTGGGAGTAAGTAAGGTCACAGCCAAAATACCTAATTCATTAAATCAATGTATTAATTACCAATCGAGAACCAGTGTCCAGTTACATTAGTCAGATGTCAGATGTTCGATGTCACTTCCTTTGCTGGCTGTCACCGTTTTCCTGTCATTGGGGTGTGTTTGTGTTTGTGTGTGTGTCAGTGGGGTGCAGTGATGGTTCCAGACAGCACTGCCACGTCCCGGGGCCTTAGGGGGCCGTGTTCAGATGTTGGGCAGGATGGATGATGGGGATGTTATCCTCGATTTAGACACCGCCGGGGTGTGGAGACTACAGCCTCTTCAGCATGCAGGTTAGAGATGCAGTGTATGAGAGGACACACACACTGCAAAGCATTTACACACACACACACACACACACACACACACACACACACACACACACACACACACACACACACACACACACACACACACACACACACACACACACACACACACACACACACACACACACACACACACACACACACACACACACACACACACACACACAACACACAGGAGCACACACACACACTTCCCCTCCGTCTTCCCTCACACCTCCTCAAATCAATATTGTGATTGGATTTGGCTACCCCCCTCGCTCCTTGGTGGTTCCTTTGATTGGGCTTGGCAGACTGATGTGTTCGGAGGGGGGCGAGGGGAAGTGTGGGTGTGGGTGAGTGTCCTCCACACACTCAACAAGAGCATACTTCTTTCTCTGAAAAGCCCACAAGTACTTCTATTCAAATACATATTAGTAGTGTTACTGTGGTGGGGGATTTAGACCGGCATCCATCCACAACAATACAAACATCCTTCAGCTACAAGGGTGTGTAATCATGTGAGTTCTACTGAATATGACATATTGCAACCCAAAGCTCTGCTCTGCTGGGATATCAGCCATACTAAAAACACCACGCAGGGACTTCTGTCATGACATTCAGTTTTTTTGTCAAACACACTGAATTGTGCATATGGCTAAATCAAAACAGACCGATCACTTTGAGTTGTGAATTTGCAAACCTACAGAACCGGTATTGAGAGATGTCTGTGTTCCTTTTAAGGCCAGCTGTCTGTTACTATTCATCTCAGAAGAGAGTTTACATAATACTCTCTACTTCCTATGTTTTTAACTTTCTGGGCCTGAACTTATTGCAGTGAGCCGTACTCGTTCAGGCACACCGTAGCGTTTCATGGCGGACACAAGCTTTTCTTATTGGACAAGGTCAGTTAGTCTCTCCCTGTTTCAATCTGTTTTCTTACATTTCCTGCCTAATGAACAACACCCTGATACCCTTCCCTACCATTGTGTGTAGCCGTGAGGCTAGTACATTAAACATGTGCCCCAAATGGCACCATATACCCTACATAGTGCACTACTTTTGACCAGAGCCCTAAGGGACTAGGATTGCATTTGGGACACAGCCCAATGACTTCAATGCTTCCCTTGACCTGTAAGCCGTTCGTTCGATTCCCATCTCCACTAACCACAACTGACGACACACGACTAGCCATTTCCCCTGCCGGCACCTGACAACAAGACATCTGTATACAAGCATAAAACAACAATACCGGTAATACATTCACTACTCCGTAACACCACGTCTGGGACTCTGTATGGGAGGGGTGTAGAGGTGTAGAGGGCCTGTTAACAGTGGGGATGATTTTTTTTACATTTTAAGAGGCTTGTTTTGCTATTTGAGACAACCGGGATCTAGCCTCTTTGGAGAACATGATTAGTCTCTCTTGGTTAAGAGTACCCTTCCAGGTTTCCCACCTACGTGATCTGTGGGTTCGCCACACAGACAGTTTATTGTCCCACATTTTTTAAACCCCATAATGGTCAACTAGCTTTGTCATGGTATAACAACAGATTTCGATTGCTTGCCTTCCAATTAAATCGATATCTCTCATTAAATTAAATCCACGGCAATACGTGTTCAGCAGTAACCACTACCACCATTGATCTGACGGTATGACACATCAACAACAACCAATTAAAGCTACGTCACTATATAAGAGATCTACTGTATCCTCTATATTGTGTGAACTGATCTATAACACAGCCCTTCACATGTTATTCAGCTGTATGATAGTCTTCCTCCCTTGTTTACCACTGCCCAGCCAGGAGAAAATCAATACCAAGCCTTTGACAGGTCCCTAAACAGCCCAGCCTCCAATATTTACTGGTGTCGAGGTGCAGCCCTGCTTTGTCCCATCTCCATCTCCATCACTCCCTCCACCCCAGGTTGATATTTCTGCCCCAGTCGGGTCACTTCATCACTGGGTCTGACATGCTGACAGATCCCACGCAGACTGAAGGGATGGAGAACTGGCCTGGTTCTCTCCTCCTGCTATCACCCATCACACACACACACACACACACACACACACACACACACACACACACACACACACACACACACACACACACACACACACACACACACACACACACACACACGCACGCACGCACGCACGCACGCACGCACGCACGCACGCACACACACACACACACAATCCCACAGAACACACATACACACAGAGACACACACGCACGCACACACACACACACACACACACACACACACACACACACACACACACACACACACACACACACACACACACACACACACACACACACACACACACACACACACACACACACAACACACACACACACAATCCCACAGAACACACATACACACAGAGACACACACACAGGCATGCACACAGCTCTAACCATCACGACCTGGGCCTGTTTAATCGATGCAGAGCCAAATGGGTCCTGGAAAAAGCCATTTAGTGGTGTGTTGTTGACACGGCAACTCTCAGACATTCAGACGGCTGGTTTGATGATAAAGCTTCCTGTCTGAAAAGAGAGGGAGGAGGGAGGGATGGATGGAGCATCAGGAACAAGGACGCAGAGAGAGAGATGGGACACATGAGAGAAGGAATCTGGTGCAGGGGAGAGGCTGTGTGTTGTGGCGGGGAAGGGTGTATGTGTGAGATCAAAGGAGGTATCAGAGGAGCATAGGGGGATTAAAGGGTGTGTGTGTGTGTGTGTGTGTGTGTGTGTGTGTGTGTGTGTGTGTGTGTGTGTGTGTGTGTGTGTGTGTGTGTGTGTGTGTGTGTGTGTGTGTGTGTGTGTGTGTGTGTGTGTGTGTCTGTGTGTCTGTCTGTCTGTCTGTCTGTCTGTCTGTCTGTCTGTCTGTCTGTCTGTCTGTCTGTCTGTCTGTCTGTCTGTCTGTCTGTCTGTCTGTCTGTCTGTCTGTCTGTCTGTCTGGACAATCAATCACAGGGTCACAGATCCTGTGATATCCACTAACCAGACATCTAAAAAGCTCCAATGTCAAATTTGCCAAAGAACTGGGAAATGTCACTGTGTTGGACCCAAATCAAAATCTAGCTCTATCATTTCCACCAGGGAGGCAGTGACCTCTGTGATTCTCAGGAGAGATACAGTATATTTGATGTGAATAAAGAAAGACGCAGGTTGTGTTTGTGCGTATGCAGATATAGTACAATGCATTTTACAAAGACCTTTGGCACGTGGAGAGAGAGAGAGAGATCAGAGGATAGAAATAGAGAGGGATGAGAGACAGAAACTGATTGACAGAGAGAGAAAAACTACAGTGTACTGTCAGTATCAGTGCCACATTACAATGATGTGTCCTTGTGTTAATGTTTGTGTATGCCTTTTTTGCATGTACATTTGTGCACGCCCACACAGGGGGAATATGGTGGAAAACTAAGACAGAACTTAGCCTGATTGACAGTTACTTATCTGAGCCTGTGAAGGCTGGCTGATGTTACATGAGAGAGGCCTGAGAGAGTGAGACAGAATGAGAGAGGTAGAGGGAAACAGAATGAGAAGTAGAGGGAGACAGAATGAGAGACAGAAAGAGAGAGAGCTAGCTAGCTAGCCATGTTGTTGTGCTGTCTGGATCAGTCAAATGCTGGATAAGGACATTGTAGGGGGAAGGGAAGGGATATATGTGTTATGACATTGGCCTTACATGGGCCCCTCCCTCTCTCTCTCTCTCTCTCTCTACCTCTATCCCTCCTTTTCTCTTCAACGTCCCTTACCTCTCTCTCTCTCTTTTTTCTCTCTCTCTTCCTCTCTATCAACATCGAGAGATAAGCCCAAACAAATCTGCCAAAGCCTTTGCCTGCCTGCCTGTCTGTCTCATTGGAAAGGTACCTGTTCCTCCTCATTCCATCAGACACTAATGACATGTTGAAGCACACCACAGAGATGAACAGATTATGGTGTTTGTGTGTGTGTGTGTGTGTGTGTGTGTGTGTGTGTGTGTGTGTGTGTGTGTGTGTGTGTGTGTGTGTGTGTGTGTGTGTGTGTGTGTGTGTGTGTGTGTGTGTGTGTGTGTGTGTGTGTGTGTGTGTGTGTGTGTGTGTGTGTGTGTGTGTGTGTGTGTGCGCGCGTGCGCGTGTACACCTGAGAATATGAATATCTGACCCATCGTCCCCTGGCATTTAAAAAACTTCAAAATGATCTCATCAGTGAATATTGTGTATTGAATTGCAACTCCTGGATGCCGTTGCCGTTGCCAAAGCAGATGGCGTTAGGTGTAATGTATAATAATGAACTGTCGTAGGTGTATTGATGGAGATGGTTATTCCTATACCTTAGAGCTTTTGACTGAGTCACCAGAAAGGTACTGTGGGCCCCATCGAACACATTATTACTCCGTGTGAAAGTCACATTCTCTGAAATCATTACCGAAATGCACTGCAGTTCATTTTTCCCAGTCGCCTCATTCTTCTCCAACTTGCAATGTAATGTACTCAGCATACAATAGATATTTTTTGGCAGCCTTGCATATCGCTTTTGGTACATGGGAATACTTTGTTTCTGTGGCAGTGGGAGATGCACAATTGTTTCCAGGATATTTTTAGGGGCTAATTAAAGACACACAGAAAATGGACTTGCGATGACGTGTCACGACCTGTAGGATACAGAGCTGTCCCGAATATCCCCCGGGATACATCATGGCTTTCATTTCAGGGCCCCGCAGCGAAAGTACCATAGTGAAATGATTAGAAATTGAGGTTTATTTCTCTGTAGTGCTATTTGAGTCTGTGGCCCTGTGCCTAATTTGTCACTTTGGGAGTAAGAAGCAAAATGGTACCACAGGTTGAATCCTGAAGCCCAATGGAGTTTGGTTGCAGTATTTGGGAGAAAGTCCTCACCACATGACAGATGGATTAGCTTTGCAGCTATACTACACAAAATGTACAGAAAATTGATAATTATTGCTAGCCATATCGGTATGTCCTCCCTTTCGTACTGAAACCATTTAGGCCTATCGATGTCACAAGCTAGTCAAAGTCAATTTGTTTATTAAGTTAAATCTATAGCCATGTAATGCACTAGTCTATAAGCTGAACCTATAGATATCATGTTAAAAGTTCAGTTAAAGTGTGTTTGTTCATTGAGTTAAATCTGCCAGTAATAGGAGAGAAAGAGAGAGAGTTAGCATTATCGCTAAGCAAGTGTATGTCGGCATCAGTTAGCATTAGCGTTTAAAGGGAGTGAAAAGCTACAAAGTGCAGCTGTTAGCTAGCTAGTTGTGTTGTTGTGTTGTTGGGTTCAATCGAATGCTAGATAATGACATTGTAAGGGAATGGGAAAGGAGGTTAGACACAGCCACAACACGAAGCACAGTGGTGTTTTAGTGTTTAATCAACAGATGGTGGGTGGGAAGAGGATGGCTTATAGCTTCAGCTTTGTCCTTCGATTTTTGAGAGAGATAGCTTTGAATGTTTACGGATATTCAAGGCAATATATATTGCGGATCATCAGTTCGGCTAATCACTTTGTCCACTCACTGTGTGCTTTGTTTCTGAGGTTGTTGTGAAGCTATCTAAAGGCCAGATCTGTTCTGGCAGACTGACAATCGGCCAGAAGGGCATTTTCCATCATTAGACAATGCCAATTCATTATTCCACTGGTAAGTGTTATCTCATCCAATACAAGTGACATTATCTTGTTGCAATCCAGTGGCGAAAATCAAACCGAATTCATTAGTTGACAAATATCAATAGGGGCTATTTTCCTTGGTTAGGCATAGAATACACGGGAGCAAATGATGTCATAGTCATGGGAGCTTTAGGCTGGCCACTCTCCCACATCTAGAAGAGACAGAGGTCTTTTCCTCCCACCTTCCCTTCCTCCATCCCCCCTTTTCACTGGTGGGTCACTTCCTCCCTCCTTCCCTCACTCCATCCCTCCTTTTCAGTGGTGGGTCACTTCCTCCCTCCTTCCCTCACTCCATCCCTCCTTCTCAGTGGTGGGTCACTTCCTCCCTCCTTCCCTCACTCCATCCCTCCTTTTCACTGGTGGGTCACTTCTTCCCTCCATCCCTCACTCCATCCCTCCTTCTCAGTGGTGGGTCACTTCCTCACTCCTTCCCTCACTCCATCCCTCCTTTTCAGTGGTGGTACTCTTCATCCCTCCTTCCCTCCCCCCATCTCTCCTTCTCAGTGGTGGGTCACTTCCTCCCAGATCAGCCCCCTGCTCTTCTCTATCTGCAGCTGCCAGTCACAACATATCAACCTGTGATAATAACAGTATGCCACTGCTACACCTAGCTTCCTG
Source organism: Oncorhynchus gorbuscha (assembly GCF_021184085.1). Lineage (NCBI taxonomy): Eukaryota > Metazoa > Chordata > Actinopteri > Salmoniformes > Salmonidae > Oncorhynchus > Oncorhynchus gorbuscha. Next base: position 7,716,840 of record NC_060190.1, on the reverse strand, counting down.
TCGCCTTGCCATGCCACGTGAGGGCTTCCTCTTCCTGTCGCTTTGCCATGCCACGTGAGGGCTTCCTCTTCCTGTCGCCTTGCCATGCCACGTGAGGGCTTCCTCTTCCTGTCGCTTTGCCATGCCACGTGAGGGCTTCCTCTTCCTGTCGCCTTGCCATGCCACGTGAGGGCTTCCTCTTCCTGTCGCCTTGCCATGCCACATGAGGGCTTCCTCTTCCTGTCGCCTTGCCATGCCACGTGAGGGCTTCCTCTTCCTGTCGCTTTGCCGTGCCACGTGAGGGCTTCCTCTTCCTGTCGCTTTGCCGTGCCACGTGAGGGCTTCCTCTTCCTGTCGCCTTGCCATGCCACGTGAGGGCTTCCTCTTCCTGTCGCCTTGCCATGCCACGTGAGGGCTTCCTCTTCCTGTCGCCTTGCCATGCCACGTGAGGGCTTCCTCTTCCTGTCGCCTTGCCATGCCACGTGAGGGCTTCCTCTTCCTGTCGCCTTGCCATGCCACGTGAGGGCTTCCTCTTCCTGTCGCCATGCCATGCCACGTGAGGGCTTCCTCTTCCTGTCGCCTTGCCATGCCACGTGAGGGCTTCCTCTTCCTGTCGCCTTGCCATGCCACGTGAGTGCTTCCTCTGCCCACCCACACCTTAGAGAGAGGGGGAATGAAGGGGGTGAGAGAGAAGAGGAGGAGACAGAGAAATGGGTAGAGAAATCGAGAAAGGTGTGACTGTGAAGTTGTGAGGTTCTACCATGAGAGATTGCATCTGACATCCAACATTCGGTGTGGAAGTATCATTCCTTGCTCATCCTCAAAACTAGTCAGAAAAGGTTCGACTTTACAACAACACTGTTTAGTCCCACAGTTACAAAACAAGCTGACCTCTCATGCATTATACACTGGCAAATGTGGGGTATTTGGTAAGTTATTAGGATCCACATTAGCTGTTGCAAAAGCAGAAGTTACTCTTCCTGGGGTCCACACAAAACATGAAACATGACATAATACAGAACATTAATAGACAACAGCTCAAGGACAGAACTTCATAAATAAATAAATACAAAAGGCACACGGAGCCAACATATCAATACATACACACAAACTATCTAGGTCAAATAGGGGAGAGGCGTTGTGCCGTGAGGTGTTCCTTTATCTGTTTTTTGAAACCAGGTTTGCTGTTCACTATAGCAGTATGAGATGGAACGGAGTTCCATGCAGTAATGGCAATATATAATACTTTACACTTTCTTGAATTTGTCCTGGGTTTTGGGGTGTGAAAAGACCCCTGGTGTGTATGTGTGTATGTCAGAGCTGTGTGTAAGTTGACTATGCATACAATTTGGGATTTTCAACACATCCATGTTTCTTATAAAAAATAAGTGATACAGTCAGTCTCTCCTCAACTCTTTACTCTTAACCAAGAGAGACTAACATATTTATATCAGCACCCTCAGATTACATTGAAGAGCCGCTCTGTTCTGTACCAGCTACAGCTTAACTAGGTCTTTCCTTGCAGTACTCGACCACAAGACTGAACAATAATCAATATAATACTAAACTAGAGCCTGAGGACTTGCTTTTTGGATTGGGGTGTCAAAAAAACAGAGCATCTCTTTATTACGGACAGACCTCTTCCAATCTTTACAACAATTGAACCTATATGTTTGACCATGACAGTTTACAAACTAAGGTAACGCCAAATAATTTAGTCTCCTCAACTTGTTCAACAGCCACACCATTCATTACCAGATTCAGCTGAGGTCTAGAACTTAGGGAATTATTTGTACCAAATACAATGCTCTTAGTTTTAGAGATGTTCAGGACCAGTTTATTACTGGCCACGCATTCCAAAACAGACTGCAACTCTTTGTTAAGGGTTTTAGTGACTTCATTAGCTGTGGTTGCTGATGCATGTATGGTTGAATCATCAGCATACATGGGCACACATGCTTTGTTTAATGCCAGTGGCAGGTCATTGGTAAAAATAGAAAAGAGTAGAGGGCCTAGAGAGCTGCCCTGCGGTACACCACACTTTACATATTTGACATTAGAGAAGCTTCCATTAAAGAAAACCCTTTGAGTTAAGTTAAATAGATAGCTCTGAATCCACGATATGACAGAGGTTGAAAAGCCATAACACATACGTTTTTTCAACAACAGGTTATGGTCAATAATATCAAAGGCTGCACTGAAATCTAACAGTACAGCTCCCACAATCTTCTTATTATCTTTCTATAAGCATGCTGAAAGTCTTTTGTTCATTTGTTTATAGAGAAATAGCATTGTATTTGGTCAAACATCATTTTTTCCAACAGTTGAGCTGGCAGGCAGCAAGCTTATACAGTATGTCTGCTGTTAGAACCAGTAAAGGCCACTTTACCACTCTTGGGTAGAGGAATTACTTTGGCTTCCCTCAAGGCCTGGGGACAAAGACTTTCCTCTAGGCTCAGATTAAAGATATGACAGATGGTAGTTGTCACTGCCAGGAGGTTTGTCATTATTGATCGAGAACAATAGTTTTTCCACCTCTCACACACTAACTTTACAAAATTCAAACTTAAAATGCTTTTATTTCATGATTTGAATTTTTATGCATGAGTATGATGGCTCACTGTTCATTGTTGGCATTTCCTGCCTAAGTTTGCCCACTTTGCCAATAAAGTAATCATTAAAATAATTGGCAACATCAACTGGTTTTGTGATGAATAAGCAATCTGATTCGATGCTGAATTTGAATTTCTGCCCATAATTTGTGTTTCTGCCCATAATATAATTTAAAGTTCCATCCAAAGTTTAAATCATTGATCTTGACATCATAATACAGTTTCTTCTTCTTTTTTGTTGAGTTTTAGTCACATAATTTCTCAGTTACAGTCATCCAGTCAGATGTGCAGCCAGACGTATTATCCACTCCTTTTGCCCCGTCTCTTTCAACCATACAGCTTTTCAATTCCTCATCAATCCATGGAGCCTTAACAGTTCTACCAGTCAGTTTCTTAACAGGTACATGTTTATCATTAATTGGAAGAAGCAATTTCAGAAATTCATCAAGTGCAGCATCTGGGTGCTCCTTTTAATCACATCAGACAAACAAATATTTTTAACATCATCCACATAAAAGTAACAGCAAAATATTTTGTGTAATTTCCTATACACTATTTTAGGCCCAGCTTTTGGAACTTTGGCTTTCCTGGATATAGCCACTGTGATCACTACATCCAATGGGTACGGATACAGCTTTAGAACAAAGTTCTACAGTATTAGTACAAATGTGATCAATACATGTGAATGATGTTGTTCCTGTAGTGTTTGTAAACACCCTGGTAGGTTGATTAATAACCTGAATCAGATTACAGGCACTGGTTACAGTGAGAAGCTTCCTCTTGAGCGGACAGCTTGATGAAAAGCAGTTAATATTCAGGTCCCCAAGAAAGTTTACATCACATACACTATCAAGAATTTCATACATATTATTTAGACTGTTAGCAATTGGTGGCCGATAGCAACACCACAAAAGAAAATGCTTTAGATGTGCCAAGTGAACCTGCAACCACAACACTTCAATAACACTTGACATAAGATTGCCTCTAAGCATTACAGCGATGTGGCTCTGAATATTAACAGCAACACCTCCCCCATAAGCATTTCTGTCTCTTCTATAGATGTTATATCCTTGTATTGCTACTGCTGTATCATCAAATGAATTATCCAAGTCTCAGAAATGGCGAATATATGAATGTTAACTGATGTTAGCAAGTTATTGATTTCATTAACCTTGTTTCCAAGGCTGCATATTACTATGGGCTATTTTCAGTGCTTTCCTTGGTAGCTTATCAGAAAAACACATAATACTGAAAAGAGCAAACAAAGCAAGAGAAAAAATATACATTCAGCAGTCCATGAATCAATTGGTGTATGTGTGTGTATGTGTGTGTGTGTGTGTGTGTGTGTGTGTGTGTGTGTGTGTGTGTGTGTGTGTGTGTGTGTGTGTGTGTGTGTGTGTGTGTGTGTGTGTGTGTGTGTGTGTGTGTGTGTGTGTGTGTGTGTGTGTGTGTGTGTGTGTGTGTGTGTGTGTGTGTGTGTGTGTGTGTGTGTGTGTGTGTGTGTGTGTGTGTGTGTGTGTGTGTGTGCGTGCGTGCGTGCGTGCGTGTGTGTGTGCGGAGTTGAAGCTACGAATACATAGGCTTGGCTTGCTCATCCCTTCCAGGCTTATGGGACGGAGCGTGGACAATGAGCCTGTCATAGCAGATGTAAGCAATGTCCCCACGCTCTCTGGCAGCTTTCATGGCTGGAATAAGTTCTTTCCTCTTCTGGCGCACAGCTTCAGGATAGTCCTCATTGAGGAAGATATACGTTCCACTCAAGTTCTTGGTTCTTTCCAGAACTGCTACCCTGAACCTCAGGTACTTGACCACTATCAGCCTGGACCTGTCACCTGGGCCCGTGGTGTTTTTTCCAGTATTGTAGGCGCGCTCCACCTCAATCTTCCTGTGGTCCATCTTCAGTTTCTCAGAGATCATTTCCCTCACTTTGTCCTCAGGTCTCACGTGGAGATTCTGCAATTCCGTCCACAACCATGTTATTCCGCCTTGATAATCCCTCCCTCAAGCCTGATTTATCCGTCATTGTTATCATGGATTCACACACAGAACTGATGTCCTCTCTCCATTGAGAGATTGTTGTCATCTTGCCGTTCTCCTGTTTCAACTCATTGAGCTGACCTTAAGAGAACTGCAAGCTGTTCCTCGGATCCTGGACCTCTCTGGTCAGCTCGTCCATTCTTTCATTAGTTGAATCCACAAGTATTTGGACAAAACACTTGAAGCTCTTTTCTTGTTGTTGTAACAACTGCTTGTAGATCTCTTTTTGTTCGTTTAAAAGATCCTTCACCTGTGATAGAGAGACACCACTGTCCTCAACAGTTAGAAACCATGGTATTTGTCATGGTATCTAGCAACGTAGGTTACACTGTTACTCCTCGCAATTCCAGACAGGGCAGGTCCCAGGGAAGATTGAACACAACAAACAGCAGGGATCTAGACAGCCACAATGGCTAACCACGTCACGGGCTGCGTTCAAGCCCTCAAGAAATGCTAGCTTGATAGGCAGCTAGCTAGCATCTCCTCAGACCCGGCCTTGGACGGCAGGATCAATGGACAGAGAGAAGCAGGTCCCAGCAACTGATGCCAACTGTGTCGCGGGGTCCTTAGTAGTAGCTAAAAAAAAGTTAGTAGCTAACTAAAAAGTTAGCTAGCTACTAAGAAATGTTTCAATACACTTTGAAAACAACAAGCTTCCCAAAACAAGTTCTCCCTCGTTCCTCGTTCAACAGTGACAAAGTGGAGAAATCATTGTCTTATTAACCAACCATCATATACTGTATGAAATATAAATATATATATATATACACATATATATAAATGGCCTATAGATACTATGCCCAGCAGTCCTCCCTCCTATCAATGTGTGAAGTGTTCCCACCAGCAGGGAAGAAGCAGTTTGTTGTAATATTTTTTCCTCCTCCATTTACCGGACACACACACACCACACACACACCACACACACGCCACTCCTCCAGCTAGAGGATATATACGACGAGGAGGATTTGGTAATGAGAGATCTGTATCTCCTACAACCATTAGCCACGGCGGCGCTAACAGTCATTAGAATAGGTAATTAGCTGCTATTGTTCTCGAGGAGAATTTTTAACAAAATGTGCCTTATATCCGACTATGTTTGACCTACAACTAAACACGTAAAAACGTGTTTATGTTCTGTTGTGTGGTATAGATAGGGGATAGTAGTCAGTTGTGTAGTTATGTACTGTGGGGGGGGGGGGTGTTTCTGGTTCATCATTGGGGAATTATAGTACAGAGATCAGAATGGGGTGATGTTGTTGTACGTGTGGTCATGTGAGGGGCTAGCAAAGGCTATAACCAGGGCCTAGATTTGATCCTGGTCAGGGAAAACCTCCTGGCTGCCATGTACAGTGCCTTCAGAAAGTATTCAGACCTATTGACTTTTTCCACATTTTGTTACATTACAGACTTATTCTAAAATGGATTAAGCAAAAACATTTCCTCAGCGATCTACACACAACACATCATGATGACAAAGAAAAAAACAGAAATACCTTATTAGCATAAGCATTCAGACCCTTTGCTATGAGACTCTAAATTCAGCTCAGGTACATGCGGTTTGAATTGATCATCCTTGAGATGTTTCTACAACTTGATTGGAGTCCACCTGTGGTAAATTCAATTGATTGGACATGATTTAGAAAGACAAACACCTGTCTATTTAAGGTCCCACAGTTGACAGTGCATGTCAGAGCAAAAACCAAGCCATGAGGTCGAAGGCACAGATCTGGGAAGGGTACCAAAAAATGTCTGTAGCATTGAAGTTTCCCAAGAACACAGTGGCCTCCATCATTCTTAAATGGAAGAAGTTTGGAACCACAAAGACTCTTCCTAAAGCTGGCCGCCCGGCCAAACTGAGCAATCGGGGGAGTAGGGCCTTGGTCGGAGAGGTGACCAAGAACCCGATTGACAGAGCTCTAGAGTTCCTCTGTGGAGATGGGAGAACATTCCAGAAGGACAACCATCTCTGAAGCACTCCACCAATCAGGTCTTTGTGGTAGAGTGGTCAGACGGAAGTCACTCCTCAGTAAAAGGCACATAACAGCCCACTTGGAGTTTGCCAAAAGGAACCTAAAGACTCTCAGACCATGAGAAACAAGATTCTCTGGTCTGATGAAAGCAAGATTTAACTCTATGGCCTGAATTCCAAGCATCACAGGTTTCTGGAGGAAACCTGGCACCATCCCTATGGTGAAGCACGGTGGTGGCAGCATCATGCTGTGGGGATGTTGTTCAGCAGCGGGGACTGGGAGACTAGTCAGGATCTAGGCAAAGATGAATGGAGCAAAGTACAGAAAGATCTTTAATGAAAACCTGCTCTAGAGTGCTCAGGACCTCAGACTGGGGCGAAGGTTCACCTTCCTACAGGACAACAACCCTAGGCATACAGCCAAGACAACACAGGAGCGGCTTCGCGACAAGTCTCTGAATGCCCTTGAGTGACCCAGCCAGAGCCTGGACTTGAACCCGATCAAACATCTCTGGAGATACCCGGAAATAGCTGTGAAGCAATGCTCCCCATCCAAGCTGACAAACCTTGATAGGATCTGAGAAGAATGTGAGAAACACCCCAAGTAGAGGTATGCCACACTTGTAGCGTCATACCCAAGAAGACTCAAGGCTGTAATCGCTTCCAAAGATGCTTCAACAAAGTACTGAGTAAAGGGTCTGAATACTTATGCCTTGTCATTATGGGGTATTGTGTGTAGATTGATGAGGGGGAAAAAAACAAATATGGAAAAAGTCCAGGGGTCTGAATACTTTCTGAATGCTTTCCCGAAGGCACTGTACTGTGCCTTTAAATGTGCTCATTCAACTCTTATTCACAACTTTTGTTTGGATTACCTAACACAAACATTTTTCAAATAGGTGAAAGTTGAAGAAGATACTGAGATGGAATAACACTACCTCTGGATAGTGGTGTAAATTCCTTAATTGAAAATACTTTAAAGTACTACTTAAGTAGTTTTTGGGTTATCTGTACTTTACTACTTTTATTTTTACTTCACTACATTCCTAAAGAAAATATGTACTTTTTACACTATACATTTTCCCTGACACCCAAAAGTACTTGTTACATTTAAAATGCTCAGGCAGGAAAGCAATATGGTCCAATTCATGCACCTATCAATATAATGCTTTGTCATCCCTTCTTCTGCCTCTGATCTGGCGGACTCACTATACACAAATATTGCATTTGTAAATTATGTCTGAGTGTTGGAGTGTGCGCCTGTCTGTCAGTACATTTTTAAACAAGACAATTGTGCCGTCTGGTTTGCTTTAATACCAGGAATTTGATGTATAGCATTTACTTTGTACTTTTACTCAAGTATTATAGTTGAGTACCTTTTCATCCCTGTACTTAAGTACATTTAAAACCACTTACTTTTTTACTCAATATTTTTTACTTTTTTACTCAGTATTTTACTGGGTGACTTTCACTTTTACTTCAGTAATTGTTTATTAAAGTATGCCTACTTTTACTCAAGTATGAATAATTTTCCACCACTGCTTCTGCAGTATACTTGCCATTTCTATCTATCACTCTCCCAAAGAACCTGCAGTTCAACCCTAGCTACTCTGTATGCAGTGGGCCCCTGAGTGCAAAACAGTGGAAAAGCGAATGCTTTGGTGGAAAAGAGGGATGCTTTGGGGATATATCCTTAGTGACGGGTGGTCTCTCTGTTTATGCGTCCCACTGTGCCTGTGCTAGCCTGTCTCAGTTGGTTTAGATTCACCACAGGAGGCTCAGGGGTAAAAACACAACAATTTACTTTGCAGGCTCACTGAAGTAGAGTTGTTACTGTTGTGAGAGGTGGAAACTGTGGACTTTTTCCGCGTTTGGAATTTCTCCTCTGCCTGTTGAAGAACATTGAACGTCAACTTTGCTTACTGTAGTTTGTGGAATTGAATGTACATCATTTGATGCCATCGTATGGTCGCTAAACTCAATTCAAGAGTCCACAAGGCTTTGGGTGGAAAGACAAGTTGTTTTCCTTGTAAGTGAAATTGTAGAAGAAATACCGCAAATAATTTTGAATTGATTCTATACCATCGATATCCACGACTAAGCTGCCAAACCTTGAAATGCCCCCACTGGACACAACACAGGCCTGTTACAAATCATATGTAACAACAATGAACATCCCCTAACATACTGGGTTTGAGTATCTGCTCGATGAACCACGGTCAATGAGCACGACAACTCCTCATAGACAGAAATACAAAGCTACACGAGCACGTGCGCACACACACACACACACACACACACACACACACACACACACACACACACACACACACACACACACACACACACACACACACACACACACACACACACACACACACACACACACACACACACACACACACACACACACACACACACACATACACACACACATACACACACACATACACACACACATACACACACACACAGTATACTGGGCCTGTTTCCTGTCACACTAGTGCAGGAGATTTGCTGTGCGTAAGACTCAGGGGGAAAGCGGTATGTTTTCACTCGTGGAGACCGGTGGCTGTGTGCATTTGTATGTATTGGTATGAAATTCAGAATATGACTGTAATACAACGTAGTTGAAGAGTAGAGTCAGTATGAATTGGACTGCTGGGTACATAAGCAGAAATTGTATTCCAGTCTTGACTTATGCCCAAAGGGAAGATACACTGTATGTACATTCTAAACAGCAAACACTTCTCAATGCCAATTCATCTCCCCTCAACAAACCTCTTACTTACTGTTGGTAATATGAATACACCTTTATTCCCCTTTATAGAAATCACCAGCGGAGACCAATATATCCACTTCATACCAGAGGAAGAAACGTTTATCTCTCCAGAGCTGTGTATTGTACTGATCTTAGAAGACAATGACAAGCCGTCCTGTGAGGTTTTCTTCCCAAGGAGGCGTATTAGACCTCTCAAGGCTCTTGAACACTTGAGTAATCGCTGCTCTCCGTCTTCGGCGGCTGCAGAAAGATGTTTTACAACTCTGAGGACTGGGATTTCAGCGTTTGTTTGATTCGTGCCCTTGAACGCTGCTTTGTGCTTTATCACAATCAGGCTCACTGGAATTAGAGGATGAGTGTGTTGTGTCCTGAGGGTGTGTGTGTGTGGGGGGAAGGGGGTAAAGGTGGGGATCTCTGTGTGTGTGCGCGTGTGTGTGCGTGTGCACCAGAGAGCTTAATGTGAGACGGGAATCCGGAAGAACTTGATTATCAATCTATCAATCAAGTTTCTCTGTAGCGCCATTTTGAAAATGTTGTTTCTCTAGCCTACATGCCATAGATTCATTGCAATGAAATGTAAGATGCATTAATAACGTCTAAAAAGTCTCTCCTTGGCCTACTTTATACTAAAACTACAGTTAATCATTATATACTAAAGGCAAACCTACAGGAAAGAGATTCTTACATATCACCCCAGAAAGTTAATCCCTAAACCTCAGAGTTCATCATTAGCACATAGCGTAGCCGCCAGCAGCCTCACTAATATCCCCCTCATCACCTGGTCGTAAAAGTACAGTGTGTGTGTGTGTGTGTGTGTGTGTGTGTGTGTGTGTGTGTGTGTGTGTGTGTGTGTGTGTGTGTGTGTGTGTGTGTGTGTGTGTGTGTGTGTGTGTGTGTGTGTGTGTGTGTGTGTGTGTGTGTGTGTGTGTGTGTGTGTGTGTGTGTGTGTGTGTGTGTGTGTGTGTCACCTCGGTCAGATGGGATGTAAACATCCAGTGTATCTCTGTGGTGTTTATAGATTAACCTAACAACTGTCTCTCTATGTGTGTGTTCTAGATTGGAATAGATTGACCTGTGTGACCTTGGAGAAGTACCCTGGACAACATACACTACTCTACAGACCCAGGCAGGCGGGCAGGCTGGCAGGGGCTGGGGATGTGGCTGGACGCACTGCAATGCAGCAGAGCGGATCAGAGTAGTGATCTCGCACGCACACACACACACACATGGACACACACACACACACACACACACACACACACACACACACACACACACACACACACACACACACACACACACACACACACACACACACACACACACACACACACACACACACACACACACACACACACACACACACACACACACACACACACACGCAGGGATGTAACCACACACCCTCCAAGGCACACATGCTCGGGAGCACACAGACACACAGTTACGCATACACGCAAACACACACACATGCAAGGACGTTAGCACATACACAAACACACACACACACTTCACGGATCAGCTGGCAGAGATGCTTCTTAATCAACCTGCGTCTGTGTCCCTGCCTCTGTCTCAGTGAAAAGCACACAGTCTCTCACCCATGACTATGCATATCCCTGGGAGACCCGACGTTGCAAATATACGTTTCCTAAACTGCATCCTGTACAGGTCCTAAACTATAAAATCATGTCAAACACTACCTAGTTCGTCTCCTTAGACCCAGATGTATCCCTTAGTAGTGTGTGCTGTGATTATCGTGGCATCAGTAGCTTTTGAAACATTGTATATATGTTTAATGTACACTACCGTTCAAAGGTTTGGGGTCACTTAGAAAGGTCCCTGTTTTTGAAAGAAAAGCACATTTTTTGTCCATTAAAATGAAGAAAAAGCAATATCTCAGACTGGCCAATAAAAAGAAAAGAATCAGATGGGCAAAAGAACACAGAGACTAGACAGAGGAACTCTGCCTAGAAGGCCAACATCTCGGAGTCGCCTCTTCACTGTTGACATTGAGACTGGTGTTTTGCGGGTACTAGTTAATGAAGCTGCCAGTTGAGGACTTGTGAGGCGTCTGTTTCTCAAACTAGACACTTGTACTTGTACACTAGTACTTGTCCTCTTGCTCAGTTGTGCACCGGGGCCTCCCACTCCTCTTTCTATTCCGGTTTGAGACAGTTTGCGCTGTTCTGTGAAGGGAGTAGTACACAGCGTTGTACGAGATCTTCCATTTCTTGTCAATTTCTCGCATGGAATAGCCTTCATTTCAGAAGTTTCAGAAGGTTCTTTGTTTCTGGCCATTTTGAGCCTGTAATTGAACCTACAAATGCTGATGCTCCAGATACTCAACTAGTCTAACATACTGACCAGACCGGACATGTCGCGTGCGCGAGTGTCACAAAATACATTTAGAAATCCATGTTCATTTATTGCACTGCTCGTGCGCGCCAACGAGCGTCTGCGGTGCCAAGGGCTAAAATAGAACTCCTCTCTATTTCTGACGCAGATGGCGCTGAAAGTCCTGCCTCTCCCATCTCCTCATTGGTTTATAGAAGCAGGTACCCACGTGCCATCTCCTCATTGGTTATACCCACGTGGGTGATTGAAAGACGAACTGTTTTGCCGGTTGTCGTGGTAATACTATGAAAGTTTAGATGCCGATCACCATATAAGTTCAAAGATGAAAAGGCCTGGGAGGAGAGATGACTAGAAACAATTCAGTTGGCATTTTTATGTGTGAATTAATTGTCGAGGACCTTGTGCATTTCAGGTAAAATAACAACTCAATGTTTATATCCCAGGACAAATTAGCTAGCATCAGCAAGCTACCTAAATAGGACAAATTAGCTAGCAGGTGCAAGCTAACTAGCTAAATTGCCATACATGTTTAATGCTTTTCGACCTGGCCCCAAATTAATGTCATTGGTTCAGAGTTTGTTTTGATATTTTAACCTGCGTTTCGTGATCGCTTTTGGTGTAGGGGGACAAAATAAATGTAATCACGATGGGGCACGATGGTGCACGCACACAGACGGTTTGGGTTCCGTGTAAAGAAGGCCAGTTTTATTGCTTCTTTAATCAGTACAACAGTTTTCAGCTGTGCTAAGATCATTTTAAAAGTGTTTTCTAATGATCAATTAGCCTTTTAAAATGATAAACTTGGATTAGCTAACACAACGTGCCATTGGAACACAGGAGTGATGGTTGCTGATACTGGGCCTCTGTACACCTATGCAGATATTCCATAATAAATCAGCCGTTTCCAGCTACAATAGTCATTTACAACATTAACAATGTCTTCACTGTATTTCTGATCAATTTGATGTTATTTTAATGGACAAAAAAATTGCATTTCTTTCAAAAAGAAGGACTTGTCTAAGTGACCCCAAACTTTTGAACGGCAGTCTATATAGCCTCAGTATTGTTATTTTATTGTATTCATTTAAAAAATATATATATTCATTTTTTACTTTACATTGTCTTAACTCTATTTTCTTAAAACTGCATTGTTGGTTAAGATCTTGTAAGTAAACATTTCAAGGTAAGGTTGTATTGTAAGGTAAGGTTGTATTGTAAGGTACGGTTGTATTGTAAGGTAAGGTTGTATTGTAAGGTAAGGTTGTATTGTAAGGTAAGGTTGTATTGTAAGGTAAGGTTGTATTGTAAGGTAAGGTTGTATTGTAAGGTAAGGTTGTATTGTAAGGTACGGTTGTATTGTAAGGTAAGGTTGTATTGTAAGGTAAGGTTGTATTGTAAGGTAAGGTTGTATTGTAAGGTAAGGTTGTATTGTAAGGTAAGGTTGTATTGTAAGGTAAGGTTGTATTGTAAGGTAAGGTTGTATTGTAAGGTAAGGTTGTATTGTAAGGTAAGGTTGTATTGTAAGGTACGGTTGTATTGTAAGGTAAGGTTGTATTGTAAGGTAAGGTTGTATTGTAAGGTAAGGTTGTATTGTAAGGTAAGGTTGTAAGGTAAGGTTGTATTGGTAAGGTTGTATTGTAAGGTAAGGTTGCATTGTAAGGTAAGGTTGTATTGTAAGGTACGGTTGTATTGTAAGGTAAGGTTGTATTGTAAGGTAAGGTTGTATTGTAAGGTACGGTTGTATTGTAAGGTAAGGTTGTATTGTAAGGTACGGTTGTATTGTAAGGTAAGGTTGTATTGTAAGGTAAGGTTGTATTGTAAGGTAAGGTTGTATTGTAAGGTAAGGTTGTATTGTAAGGTACGGTTGTATTGTAAGGTACGGTTGTATTGTAAGGTAAGGTTGTATTGTAAGGTAAGGTTGTATTGTAAGGTAAGGTTGTATTGTAAGGTAAGGTTGTATTGTAAGGTACGGTTGTATTGTAAGGTACGGTTGTATTGTAAGGTACGGTTGTATTGTAAGGTAAGGTTGTATTGTAAGGTAAGGTTGTATTGTAAGGTAAGGTTGTATTGTAAGGTACGGTTGTATTGTAAGGTACGGTTGTATTGTAAGGTACGGTTGTATTGTAAGGTAAGGTTGTATTGTAAGGTAAGGTTGTATTGTAAGGTAAGGTTGTATTGTAAGGTAAGGTTGTATTGTAAGGTAAGGTTGTATTGTAAGGTAAGGTTGTATTGTAATGTACGGTTGTATTGTAAGGAAAGGTTGTATTGTAAGGTAAGGTTGTATTGTAAGGTAAGGTTGTATTGTAAGGTAAGGTTGTATTGTAAGGTAAGGTTGTATTGTAAGGTAAGGTTGTATTGTAAGGTAAGGTTGTATTGTAAGGTAAGGTTGTATTGTAAGGTACGGTTGTATTGTAAGGTACGGTTGTATTGTAAGGTAAGGTTGTACCTGTTGTATTCGCTGCATGTGACAAATACAATGTGATTTGATTTGAAAGATGTCCACTCGTCTGGCACCACACTGGTCCCCTACACAAGCATACTATGTTGTAGGCCACCCATGCAAGTACATGACTTGAAATATGTTTTCCCGTCTTCTCTAAGGTGTAATGATTATGGAGAGGGATAGAACATTGAGAAACAAACATTCTGAGCCAAAGCTAGAGTTAGATTTGTAAGTGTTGCAAAAATGCAACATTGGGCTTAACGGGTTGCAAACTGAGACATTGGGCCCCATTCATATATTTAGAAACAGGATAGAGAGATTGTTTCCCCTCCGAATTCTACAAATAAGGGCAATCAAACACTTCAAGAGTAACGCTGATGCCCCCTCTACACATTAAAAAGACAAAAATGTATGTACAGTATGGTTTATGAGGTCAGAACAATGCCATTGACGATCATTCATTTCTTGGTAAGATAGGAGGTTCTCTCTCCAAATGACGACAGAAACAACCATATAAACAACCAGATATTTCACAAAGTAAGTTAGCTGTTCTTTTTATTTTTATTTATTTAACCTTGATTTAACCAGGTAGGCAAGATGAGAACAAGTTCTCATTTACAATTGCGACCTTCTCCGTACATAGAAAATGTTATCCTTTGAAAAATATATGTTGGATTGATCAAGTTGATCAATTTGTCTATTTCAGACAAAATATGACTTAATTGCAGATGTTTTATACTATATATATATAATATACCATTAGACAATATTTTCCATCACGTCATGCTTTTCATCCATTTTGAAGTCATTGAGGTTACATTTCACAGTGTTCTTACCACAAAATGTTCATACCATTGAAGTCCACTGTTGCATTACAATGGCATTACACACGAGAGACATACTATATGCATCGTCCCACAGCAGCACATCACAGTACAGTTCAACACAGTAGCCTACCTACTACAGCACAACACAGTGCAGTTCAACACAGTAGCCTACCTACTACAGCACAACACAGTGCAGTAATACCAAACATCACTTAAAACATATCCAACACTTTCAGTTCAGAAAACATTGACAAACATTGGTCCTTGTGCTACTGTCTGACTATACTTGACTAGCTAGTGAGCTCCGTAGGGAAACACCCTGTTCTCAACACGAACACACACACTTCACTCTTCAGAAACCACATATCTTCTCCGAGCCCCTTTCATCTCAACACACTCCAAACCAAGACCACAAGCTAAGTAGAGACACAAGTTGAACATAAACACAAGCACATAGTTTCCTCTATCTTTCTGAGCCATCCCTGATGCAGCATCCCTGACACACACACACACACACACACACACACACACAGGGATATTAACACACACACACACACACACACACACACACACACACACACACACACACACACACACACACACACACACACACACACACACACACACACACACACACACACACACACACACACACACACACACACACACACACACACACACGCACATCCACTACAACCCCGTTACCAAACCCCTCTTCCATCCAAAATCCGGAGAAGCAGATGTCATGGTAACTTAATGGGATTGGGACAGTCTGTCATCCTCACAATGTGCGTCCCAAATGGCACCCTATTCACTATGTACTGCACTACCATTTACCAGGGCCCATAAGGCTCATAAGGCTCTGGTCAAAAGTAGTGCACTATGTAGGGGATAGGGTGCCATTTGGGACGCTAACAGAGAAGATGTCAGAGGTAAGAAGAAATGGAGCTTGGGTTAGGAAGTGACCTCATCCTACGGTTACACAATGGGCAGAGGCCCTATGGGGTGAAGCAGCTTCCTGTCCAATGGCCAAGTTACTACGGACCCTGTCTGATCTGATGGGACAAGGCTTAGTTACTACGGACCCTGTCTGATCTGATGGGACAAGACTTAGTTACTACGGACCCTGTCTGATCTGATGGGACAAGGCTTAGTTACTACGGACCCTGTCTGATCTGATGGGACAAGACTTAGTTACTACGGACCCTGTCTGATTTGATGGGACAAGGTCTAGTTACTAATGACCCTGTCTGTTCTGATGGGACAAGGTCTAGTTACTAATGACCATGTCTGATCTGATGGGACAAGGTCTAGTTACTAATGACCCTGTCTGATCTGATGGGACAAGGTCTAGTTACTAATGACCATGTCTGATCTGATGGGACAAGGTCTAGTTACTAATGACCATGTCTGATCTGATGGGACAAGGTCTAGTTACTAATGACCATGTCTGATCTGATGGGACAAGGTCTAGTTACTAATGACCATGTCTGATCTGATGGGACAGGGTCTAGTTACTAATGACCATGTCTGATCTGATGGGACAAGGTCTAGTTACTAATGACCATGTCTGATCTGATGGGACAAGGTCCCTGTCTGATTTGATGGGACAAGGGGAGTTGATGGTGGTGAGCGACATCATAACCTACTATTGTTAGACTTTCAGACTTTTGAGATAATGTCCATCTAAATCACCATAGAGAAGTCCTGTTTGAGTACTTACTATATATCAAAGTGGAACCTTTGACTAATTCATACAAATACACATTAATATTATAGTCGTCTATATACAACATAGAATATACAGTATCTTTGCATAAAATAAGATAAGGCAGGGATTCAATACGATCGGGTGTTTAGGAAATGTTCCAGTGTTCGCAGAGTAAATGCATTCACAGTAAACATGGCACATGTCGGCCCATTCAGAAATTGTCACATTGCCTACAACCCGCGATCGGATTGAATCCCAGCCTTAATTACATGTATAGTCGTAGTAGTATCATGCAAAAATAAGTTTTCCAAAAACCGAAGTTTACATAAAGAAGAATCTTTATTATTTTGTATACATAGATATCTTCATATAATTGTTCTAATACCAGTCAAAAATAATAATCATTATATATATATATATATATAAAACTAATCCCAATAAACTACTATGTACTTTGACTTTACCTTTCTTGTATAAAACAACATGGAGAATGTATACTCACCTCCCTAGCTGGAAATATAGGTGCTCGGAAGGGAGCAAGATTTTACAAAAAAGAAAACTAGGCTAACACCGTAACACTGTATCTGGTTAGAACTACGTTACCCAACAAGCTAACATTGGTGGCCATTTTGTAGTTTTGTAATAAGACACAGCATGTTGGTGGTGGAGGGTAATTGCCTAGGAACTTCTAAAAAAGGGATAGTTCAGCAAAATTAGATATTTGAGAAACTGTTTTCATGGTGAGGAAACAAACATCTAAATATGCAATTTCGCTGAACTTTCCCTTTAACACAAACTTCAGCTTTTTCACTCTGTTTAATGAAATTGGTCAACAAAAGTTTGAGATGATGACTGGGCGAGGATAGGATAATCTAATCATCTAGATTTGTGGCTGCAGACGAGAGGAGGAACATTAGATTACGAATGTCTCAGTACACAGAAGAAGATAATGAATATCTGTGGAGGCTGCTGGAGATAGGGGGGGGAAGGAGGGGGGGATGGAAGGAGAAAGGGGGTGGTGGGAGAGAGCGAGAAAGCAGGGGAGAGAGGAAAGAGAAGAAGAAAGTAGAAGTGAATGGGAAGATATAGAGATTAAGAGAGAGAGGGAAGAGGC
The DNA here is from genome assembly GCF_021184085.1 of Oncorhynchus gorbuscha. NCBI lineage: Eukaryota > Metazoa > Chordata > Actinopteri > Salmoniformes > Salmonidae > Oncorhynchus > Oncorhynchus gorbuscha. Next base: position 7,699,011 of record NC_060190.1, on the reverse strand, counting down.
TGAGGGAGAAAGAGGAACAGGAGAGGGAGAGAGGGGGGGAGGCAGAGGGAGAAATAGGAATAGGAGAGAGAGATAAAGAGATAATAAGAGAGAAAGGGTAGAGGCAGAGGGAGGAATAGGAGAGGGAGAGAGAGAGAGAGAGAGAGAGAGAGAGAGAGAGAGAGAGAGAGAGAGAACAACAGACTGATGAGCTGAGAGGAGTGGTCCTCTTCTTCTCTCCTTCTTTTCACTTCTTCCCCTGCATCTTTCCCTCTCTGGGAGGTAGGCCATGTCTTGGTGGTTGGCAGGGAGCGCATATGCGGTATCCAGTCTCGCTCTCATCCATTTAGCTGTGGCAGTCTTTGGGAATGCAATCCATACGTCCTAGTAGCATTCCCAAGTTTTCCCCCAAATTGTCCCGAACTCTAGATATGTAGAAATAAAACATAGTAGTATATGAGGACGGATGGGACAGACCATCAGGATCTTGGAGAGGGGTGTCCAGTTGTCCTAGTGTCTGTTTGGGCCAGGGCAGCAGGAGTGTTGGACCCTCCTTATCCCACTGTTGAGGAGGTACGTCTCACCCCAAACGTCCCAGCTGGGGTGCAGTGTTGTCAAGAAGAGGCATCGAAGCTATAAGCGAGAAGAAGACATGTTTAAGGCATACATTGAATGCATCAATGATATACTTACTGTTATGATGTGACTAAAGGCAGAGAGAACGAGAACGAGAAAGAGAAAGGGGGGAATACGAGAAAGAGGGTGAGAGGAATTCTGAGAAAGTAAAGAACAGGAAACGAGTATGTCCCATCTTTGGGCAGAATGAAACATCAAGAAGTGCTTGTGTGTATGTAAGGTGGTGTGCAATTCCCCAGGAGAGAGGGGATGTCCTGTCACTGAATCATTCAATATTAAAACAGCCACCTACACACACACACACACACACACAGAGTCATCTGCTCCCTCCACGCTGGGCCAAGATTTAAGATGGCAAGGTCACCTCTATCTCTTCATTACTATAAACCATTCTACTTCCGGGTTGGAGCGAGCGGTCGCATCCGCACTTCGGTCCGCAGGTAGTATAACTTTTCATTACATTTCATTACATTTCATTATAGTACAACGGTTTGATTTGTCTAATCTTAGCAATTTCTTCTTAGCTAGCTACATAGCCGTCTTTGTATCAAAGATAATTGCGTAATTATCGTATTTCGTCGTCCTAACGTAGTCCACACTGCTATCTGCCCAGCAGCTAGCCAGCTAGCAAACGTCCACCGTCTACCGAATAGCAGCACTGTAGAAACTATTACACTCAACTGAACGACTTGATTAGTGTAGTGTTAGCTAGCTACATAGTTGTCTTTGCTGTCTTCGCATCCAAGATAATTGTGTAGTTTAGAGTGTAGTTTTAGAGTGATTATCTTAATTTACCGAGGTTAGCTAGCCAGCTATTTGTCGTCCTTAACGTAGGAGACACTGCTAGCTAGCCAACAGCTAGCCAACGTCTACCGAATAGAACTTCCGCACTCAACAACCCGGTCGCATTCCGCTTCGCTCCACAGGTAGTATCACATTTTCTTTTCATTTCATTACAGTACAACTGTTTGATTTGTTTGATCGTAGCTAGCTACATAGCTAGCTACATAGCCGTCTTTGTATCAAAGATAATTGTGTAGTCTAGAGCGATTTTCTAGGTTAGCTAGCCAGCTATTGTCGTTCTTTTAACGCAACGTAACGTAATCAACACTGCTAGCTAGCCAGCTAGCCCCCGAATAGCAGCACTGTAGAAACTATTACACTCAACGGAACGACTTGATTAGTGTAGTGTCAACAACGCAGCCACTGCCAGCTAGCCTACAAAGTCAACAACGCAGCCACTGCCAGCTAGCCTACTTCAGCAGTACTGTATCATTTTAATCATTTTAGTCAATAAGATTCTTGCTACGTAAGCTTAACTTTCTGAACATTTGAGACGTGTAGTCCACTTGTCATTCCAATCTCCTTTGCATTAGCGTAGCCTCTTCTGTAGCCTGTCAACTATGTGTCTGTCTATCCCTGTTCTCTCCTCTCTGCACAGACCATACAAACGCTCCACACCTCGTGGCCGCGGCCACCCTAATCTGGTGGTCCCAGCGCGCACGACCCACGTGGAGTTCCAGGTCTCCGGTAGCCTCTGGAACTGCCGATCTGCGGCCAACAAGGCAGAGTTCATCTCAGCCTATGCCTCCCTCCAGTCCCTCGACTTCTTGGCACTGACGGAAACATGGATCACCACAGATAACACTGCTACTCCTACTGCTCTCTCTTCGTCCGCCCACGTGTTCTCGCACACCCTGAGAGCTTCTGGTCAGCAGGGTGGTGGCACCGGGATCCTCATCTCTCCCAAGTGGTCATTCTCTCTTTCTCCCCTTACCCATCTGTCTATCGCATCCTTTGAATTCCATGCTGTCACAGTTACCAGCCCTTTCAAGCTTAACATCCTTATCATTTATCGCCCTCCAGGTTCCCTCGGAGAGTTCATCAATGAGCTTGATGCCTTGATAAGCTCCTTTCCTGAGGACGGCTCACCTCTCACAGTTCTGGGCGACTTTAACCTCCCCACGTCTACCTTTGACTCATTCCTCTCTGCCTCCTTCTTTCCACTCCTCTCCTCTTTTGACCTCACCCTCTCACCTTCCCCCCCTACTCACAAGGCAGGCAATACGCTCGACCTCATCTTTACTAGATGCTGTTCTTCCACTAACCTCATTGCAACTCCCCACCAAGTCTCCGACCACTACCTTGTATCCTTTTCCCTCTCGCTCTCATCCAACACTTCCCACACTGCCCCTACTCGGATGGTATCGCGCCGTCCCAACCTTCGCTCTCTCTCCCCCGCTACTCTCTCCTCTTCCATCCTATCATCTCTTCCCTCTGCTCAAACCTTCCCCAACCTATCACCTGATTCTGCCTCCTCAACCCTCCTCTCCTCCCTTTCTGCATCCTTTGACTCTCTATGTCCCCTATCCTCCAGGCCGGCTCGGTCCTCCCCTCCCGCTCCGTGGCTCGACGACTCATTGCGAGCTCACAGAACAGGGCACCGGGCAGCCGAGCGGAAATGGAGGAAAACTCGCCTCCCTGCGGACCTGGCATCCTTTCACTCCCTCCTCTCTACATTTTCCTCCTCTGTCTCTGCTGCTAAAGCCACTTTCTACCACTCTAAATTCCAAGCATCTGCCTCTAACCCTAGGAAGCTCTTTGCCACCTTCTCCTCCCTCCTGAATCCCCCCTCCTCCCTCTCTGCAGATGACTTCGTCAACCATTTTGAAAAGAAGATCGACGACATCCGATCCTCGTTTGCTAAGTCAAACGACACCGCTGGTTCTGCTCACACTGCCCTACCCTGTGCTCTGATCTCTTTCTCCCCTCTCTCTCCAGATGAAATCTCACGTCTTGTGACGGCCGGCCGCCCAACAACCTGCCCGCTTGACCCTATCCCCTCCTCTCTTCTCCAGACCATTTCCGGAGACCTTCTCCCTTACCTCACCTCGCTCATCAACTCATCCCTGACTGCTGGCTACGTCCCTTCCGTCTTCAAGAGAGCGAGAGTTGCACCCATTCTGAAAAAACCTATACTCGATCCCTCCGATGTCAACAACTACAGACCAGTATCCCTTCTTTCTTTTCTCTCCAAAACTCTTGAACGTGCCGTCCTTGGCCAGCTCTCCCGCTATCTCTCTCAGAATGACCTTCTTGATCCAAATCAGTCAGGTTTCAAGACTAGTCATTCAACTGAGACTGCTCTTCTCTGTATCACGGAGGCGCTCCGCACTGCTAAAGCTAACTCTCTCTCCTCTGCTCTCATCCTTCTAGACCTATCGGCTGCCTTCGATACTGTGAACCATCAGATCCTCCTCTCCACCCTCTCCGAGTTGGGCATCTCCAGCGCGGCCCACGCTTGGATTGCGTCCTACCTGACAGGTCGCTCCTACCAGGTGGCGTGGCGAGAATCTGTCTCCTCACCACACGCTCTCACCACTAGTGTCCCCCAGGGCTCTGTTCTAGGCCCTCTCCTATTCTCGCTATACACCAAGTCACTTGGCTCTGTAATAACCTCACATGGTCTCTCCTATCATTGCTATGCAGACGACACACAATTAATCTTCTCCTTTCCCCCTTCTGATGACCAGGTGGCGAATCGCATCTCTGCATGTATGGCAGACATATCAGTGTGGATGACGGATCACCACCTCAAGCTGAACCTCGGCAAGACGGAGCTGCTCTTCCTCCCAGGGAAGGACTGCCCGTTCCATGATCTCGACATCACGGTTGACAACTCCATTGTGTCCTCCTCCCAGAGCGCTAAGAACCTTGGCGTGATCCTGGACAACACCCTGTCGTTCTCAACTAACATCAAGGCGGTGGCCCGTTCCTGTAGGTTCATGCTCTACAACATCCACAGAGTACGACCCTGCCTCACACAGGAAGCGGTGCAGGTCCTAATCCAGGCACTTGTCATCTCCCGTCTGGATTACTGCAACTCGCTGTTGGCTGGGCTCCCTGCCTGTGCCATTAAACCCCTACAACTCATCCAGAACGCCGCAGCCCGTCTGGTGTTCAACCTTCCCAAGTTCTCTCACGTCACCCCGCTCCTCCGCTCTCTCCACTGGCTTCCAGTTGAAGCTCGCATCCGCTACAAGACCATGGTGCTTGCCTACGGAGCTGTGAGGGGAACGGCACCTCAGTACCTCCAGGCGCTGATCAGGCCCTACACCCAAACAAGGGCACTGCGTTCATCCACCTCTGGCCTGCTCGCCTCCCTACCACTGAGGAAGTACAGTTCCCGCTCAGCCCAGTCAAAACTGTTCGCTGCTCTGGCCCCCCAATGGTGGAAAAAAACTCCCTCACGACGCCAGGACAGCGGAGTCAATCACCACCTTCCGGAGACACCTGAAACCCCACCTTTTTAAGGAATACCTAGGATAGGATAAAGTAATCCTTCTCACCCCCCTTAAAAGATTTAGATGCACTATTGTAAAGTGGCTGTTCCACTGGATGTCATAAGGTGAATGCACCAATTTGTAAGTCGCTCTGGATAAGAGTGTCTGCTAAATTACTTAAATGTAAATGTAATAAACCCACTACAGTCTCACTGTCTGCCACACAGCTTGATTATTATACACCTAGATTGGCCAACTGATGTGATGTACACCTTAGTTACCACTTCTGGTCATTGGCATTCCAGAGAGCACAAACAGATCTGGGACCAGGCTACCACACTGGGCCCGTTCTCTCTGACTCATAGGATGACACAGCTAGAGTTACAATTCTTCTATTCCCTCTGGCTCAGGTCTGCTTATACAGGCTTTGTAAAGTTTTGCTGAGGGCTACGTTGAAGGAAGGGATATTTTTTTAAATATTTGTATTCATTTAACCGGGCAAGTTTAAAAACAAATTCTTATTTACAATGGCGCTCTACACCAGCGAAACCCGGACAATGCTTGGTTGTGCGCCGCCTTATGATACAGCCTGGATTCGAACAAGGGACTGTAGTGACGCCTCTTGCACTGAGATGCAGTGCCTTGCGCCACTCGGGAGCAAAGTTGGTAGAGCATGGCACTCGCAAAGCAAGGGTTGTGGGATCGATTCCCACGGGGGACCAGTACAGGGGTCAAAAGTATGAAAATGCATGTATTCACTACTGTAAATCGCTCTGGATTAAAGCATCTGCTAAGTTACGAAAAAGTTCAAATGTGTCCTATTGAATGATCCTTACCTGTCCCATAGTTTCACATTTCTACAGTTGGTGGTACAGCATCCAGCTGACATCAAGGCTGAGAGAGAGAGAGAGAGAGAGAGAGAAACAGAAGAGATGTAGCTCAGTGACAGATCATTTAGTTCTACAGTTTGGGTGTTAAATGAAACAACGTCCCTTTTGACAATGAAACAGCTGGCGGGGAATGAAACAGGAGAGGGGAGGGACAATACCGCACGTGACTGTTTAGTTAATAGTGATAGATGGTACATCACAATGTTCTATTTGATCGCTCTATCGTGTGTTTGGTGTGATAACTCCTCTCCAGGCTTTGAGGCGCCCCCCCCCACCCCTCGATTGTTTCAACCCTCTGCTGCAGCGCTGCAGTTGACAGCCACCAGACAGGCCACTCCTGTAACGTCAGCCAGACTTCACAGGCTCAGATAAGTAACTGTCAATCTGTCTAAGTTCTGTCTTAGTTTTCCACCATATTCCCCCTGTGTGGATGTGCACAAATGTACATGCAAAAAAGGTTTACACAATCTGATAGCCACACAGCAGTATGAAACACTCAGAGAAGGTGAGGACAGTCAAATAGTAAGGAAGATGAGAGATTTGGGGGAAAGAGGAGAGAGGTACCAATGGGTTAAGGTGTGAAAACAAACAAGGCCCTGTGGAGTTCAGTCCATTTCCTCTTGTACTCCTTTTGACAGGATGTGAGATATCTACAATACATGACATTAACACAAGGACACATCATTGTAATGTGACACTGATTCTGACAGCACACCATAGTTCTGTCAAACACAGATGTCTCAAAACAATACAGAACTATCCCTCTTAGTTTACTCTCTCTCTCTGCTCCACTGTTGTCCTCCCCATGTGACTATAATAATGTTTGCAGCACATTCTCTCCCCCAGCTCTCTGAGCTGGCTTCTATTGCCTATTAACTATTCATAAGATCTTGTGACTGTAGACTTCTACAACAAAGAAATCCCACTGTAAGCCTCCACTACGCTAGTCCACACATCACCATCAAAGGTGCACCCACGCCTCGATTTATCTACGGGAGGGAGAAAATAGCAAAAACTGTTTGTGTGTGTGTCTGTCTGTGTGTGCGTGTGTGAGGATAGAGATCATGTATGAAAACTCCCTTCAAGTTTTGGAGGTCAGGGTGTGAGGAATGGAATTGATTTCACGACTAAGGAGCCTCGGGGCGTTATGAGTTAAGAAGGTTAGACGCTCACACACACACACACACACACACACACACACACACACACACACACACACACACACACACACACACACACACACACACACACACACACACACACACACACACACACACACACACACACGAACACACACACACACACACACACACACACACACACACACACACACACACACACACACACACACACACACACACACACACACACACACACACACACACACACACACACACACACACACACACACACACACACACACACACACACACACGAACACACTCCGTTTTATGTGTATAAGCAGCTGACAGTAGTCTGACCCAGACGCTAATAGTGACATTAGAAAGGCGAGGGAGTTTAGGCAGACTGCTGATGACATTGTGTTCTGTGATAGGTGGGTCATTCTATTTGTAAGCTGACAGCTTAATGTGGAGGAGAGTGGGAACAATTAGCCTTAAACGGATTAGCCAATCCCAAACTCATGAATGCGACGCAGGTCATGTGATTGTACGGTTTTAATCACAGGCTTGTGATAGGGTAATGATGTAACGTTTGGATAACGTTTGGCATCAACTGGACTGATACTGACAACATGCTGAGACCCCTTCCAGTATGAACTGACTAGAACTGATGTAATGGATTCAACTGATCACCAACTGATAGAATCCCTCTCCCAATATTCACAATGACATTGGAGATATATTCAAACCTGACAGGAACGGTAAAGTGAGGAACAATCCCTCAGAACATTTAGATATTCAGAGGGTTGGGTTTTATACCGCTGACCGGAATTGGATTTGGGGTCACAGAAAGAATAGTTGACGTGATTATTCAAGAATAAAGTGGAGCTTAACTTTCCCAGAGTTTCACCTCTGTGCTCAGCGGAACGGCTCTTCATTTTTCTTTTCCTCAAAAAGATTTGTGTGATTTGCTGTGCAGAGAATCTGGTCCCACTAATACATTGCGGTTCCCGGATCTAACACTTTCCATGCAGCTCAGGACTAAGACTAATTATGACTTTACATAACTGATCGTTCTTCTAAAGTACAAAGAGAGAAAAGGCAAAACACCCTTTTGTAAAACCGAATTAGCAATAGCCAATGTGACCTTTCTTTGAAGGAAAAACTTTGACGCTCAGGACAAGGATAGTTTCCCAGACCCAGATTAAGCCTTTAGTCGTTGATTCAAAGCATTGAAGTACACTATATTACAAGTGTTTTTTATTTATTTAGGCTTAATCTGTGTTTAGAAAACTGTCCCTCAGTGTTGAGGAACTCAAGGAAGTTATCACATTTATAGATTTTGACCAATCCTACCCTTGGCTGCAAACGACCTGTGTATTATCAAAATGTGATCAAGATATAATTTATGTCTAAATCAAAGCAGGAAACACATCAACTCTTCCATGTGGACCCAGTCAACCCCTTTGGTCCTTTCTATTGCTCCAGAAATGATGCACAAGAGGCAGCAGACAAGTCAGGCTGCTCAGCAGATTGGTTGACATACTATCAATTGAGATGTTTTGAGACTAAACTTAACAAAAATGAGAAAGAAAAAACAATACCAACTGACATAAAACACAACGGGAAAAGCCTCTGAATCTGAATGGATGATTAATAATAAACTGGTCTTAAATACATTGTATTTCAAAACATTCTCTAAGACCTAAAACTCAACTGGAGTCGTGTATAAAGGGTGTGGCCACTGAGCAAGTAGAGGAAGTTAAACTCCTAGGTATAACACCAGACAGTCAGTTATCATGGTCAAGTTGAGGAAGTTAAACTCCTAGGTATGACACCAGACAGTCAGTTATCATGGTCAAGTTGAGGAAGTTAAACTCCTAGGTATGACACCAGACAGTCAGTTATCATGGTCAAGTTGAGGAAGTTAAACTCCTAGGTATAACACCAGTCAGTTATCATGGTCAAGTAGAGGAAGTTAAACTCCTAGGTATGACACCAGACAGTCAGTTATCATGGTCAAGTTGAGGAAGTTAAACTCCTAGGTATGACACCAGACAGTCAGTTATCATGGTCAAGTTGAGGAAGTTAAACTCCTAGGTATAACACCAGTCAGTTATCATGGTCAAGTAGAGGAAGTTAAACTCCTAGGTATGACACCAGACAGTCAGTTATCATGGTCACGTTGAGGAAGTTAAACTCCTAGGTATAACACCAGACAGTCAGTTATCATGGTCACGTTGAGGAAGTTAAACTCCTAGGTATGACACTGGACGGTCAGTTATCATGGACAAGTTGAGGAAATTAAACTCCTAGGTATGACACCAGACAGTCAGTTATCATGGTCACGTTGAGGAAGTTAAACTCCTAGGTATAACACCAGACAGTCAGTTATAATGGTCACGTTGAGGAAGTTAAACTCCTAGGTATGACACCAGACAGTCAGTTATCATGGTCACGTTGAGGAAGTTAAACTCCTAGGTATAACACCAGACAGTCAGTTATCATGGTCACGTAGAGGAAGTTAAACTCCTAGGTATGACACCAGACAGTCAGTTATCATGGTCACGTTGAGGAAGTTAAACTCCTAGGTATGACACCAGACAGTCAGTTATCATGGTCACGTAGAGGAAGTTAAACTCCTAGGTATGACACCTGACAGTCAGTTATCATGGTCATGTTGAGGAAGTTAAACTCCTAGGTATGACACCAGACAGTCAGTTATCATGGTCACGTTGAGGAAGTTAAACTCCTAGGTATGACACTGGACGGTCAGTTATCATGGTCACGTTGAGGAAGTTAAACTCCTAGGTATAACACCAGACAGTCAGTTATCATGGTCACGTTGAGGAAGTTAAACTCCTAGGTATGACACCAGACAGTCAGTTATCATGGTCACGTTGAGGAAGTTAAACTCCTAGGTATAACACCAGACAGTCAGTTATCATGGTCAAGTTGAGGAAGTTAAACTCCTAGGTATGACACCAGACAGTCAGTTATCATGGTCACGTTGAGGAAGTTAAACTCCTAGGTATAACACCAGACAGTCAGTTATCATGGTCAAGTAGAGGAAGTTAAACTCCTAGGTATAACACCAGTCAGTTATCATGGTCACGTTGAGGAAGTTAAACTCCTAGGTATAACACCAGTCAGTTATCATGGTCACGTTGAGGAAGTTAAACTCCTAGGTATAACACCAGACAGTCAGTTATCATGGTCACGTTGAGGAAGTTAAACTCCTAGGTATAACACCAGACAGTCAGTTATCATGGTCAAGTTGAGGAAGTTAAACTCCTAGGTATGACACCAGACAGTCAGTTATCATGGTCAAGTTGAGGAAGTTAAACTCCTAGGTATGACACCAGACAGTCAGTTATCATGGTCACGTTGAGGAAGTTAAACTCCTAGGTATAACACCAGACAGTCAGTTATCATGGTCAAGTTGAGGAAGTTAAACTCCTAGGTATAACACCAGACAGTCAGTTATCATGGTCAAGTTGAGGAAGTTAAACTCCTAGGTATAACACCAGACAGTCAGTTATCATGGTCAAGTTGAGGAAGTTAAACTCCTAGGTATGACACCAGACAGTCAGTTATCATGGTCAAGTTGAGGACGGTAAACTCCTAGGTATGACACCAGACAGTCAGTTATCATGGTCAAGTTGAGGAAGCTAAACTCCTAGCTCATCATCATCTGATCATATAACACTTAACACCAGAAACTCAGTTATCATGGTCAAGTTGAGGAAGTTAAACTCCTAGGTATAACACCAGACAGTCAGTTATCATGGTCAAGTTGAGGAAGTTAAACTCCTAGGTATGACACCAGACAGTCAGTTATCATGGTCAAGTTGAGGAAGCTAAACTCCTAGCTATGACACCGGACAGTCAGTTATCATGGTCACGTTGAGGAAGTTAAACTCCTTGGTATAACACTGGATGGTCAGTTATCATGGTCACGTTGAGGAAGTTAAACTCCTCGTAAAACTGACTATCCTACCGATCCTCGACTACTGCGATGTCATTTATAAAATAGCCTCCAACACTTTACTCAACAAAGTGGATGCAGTCTATCACAGTGCCATCCGTTTTGTCACCAAAGCCCCATATACTACCCACCACTGCGACCTGTACGCCACAAGTCGCACATGCTCCAGCAGGTATATCTCACTGGTCATCCCCATAGCCAACACCTCCTTTGGCCACCCTTTCCCTCCAGTTCTCTGCTGCCAGTGACTGGAACGAATTACAAAAATCGCTGAAGCTGAAGACTTACATTTCCCTCACTAACTTTAAACATCAGCTATCTGAGCAGCTAACCGATCGCTGCAGCTGTACATAGTCCATCTGTAAATAACCCACCCAATCTACCTACCTCATCCCCATAGTGTTTTTATTTACTGTTCTGCTCTTTTGCACACCAGTATCACTACTTACACACCATCATCTGCTCATCATCATCTGATCATCTATCACTCCAGTGTTACTCTTCTAAATTGTAATTACTTTGCTACTATGGCCTATTTAGTGCCATACCTCCCCAAGCCATTTGCACACACATTATGTAGACTTTCTTTTTTTCTCCTATTGTGTTATTGACTGTACGCTTGTTTATTCCATGTGTAACTCTGTGTTGTTGTTTCTGTCACACTGCTTTGCTTTACCTTGGTCAGGTCGCAGTTGTAAATGAGAACTTGTTCTCGACTAGCCTACCTGGTTAAATAAAGGTTCAATCTTTTTTCTTTTTTTATAGACATGCCACCAGGGGTCTCTTCACAGTCCCTAAATCCAAAACGAATTCACGGCACATTTTATACAGAGCCATGATCACATGGAACTCCCTTCCATCTCCAACTACTGTGTCAATCTAAGTAACATAATACAAAAACTCTCCATCAAAATCCTTCAGTTTAAACTAGAGATATCATTTTTGCACGGGCTGCATCTCCTTGCCAACGCATCCCCGGCCACCTGGCATGCTGCTGCTCCAGTATTTGCGGTGGAAGGTAGGACCATGTCCCAGGACTACCTGACATGAGGACGGTGCTTGTCAGAACTTGAGACATCCCAAAAGGCTGTCTTCTCACGAATACGTCTGTAGCGTCCATTCTGCTCAACGGCCCCCCCACACGTGTCACGGGACTCGTCTGAAGTCAGTACTGTCGATGTGCCAACTTATGTTTGTAGCATCCGAAACCGATTCTCACGAACCCGACGGTGTTCTCCGTTTTGCTCTACGACCCCCACAGTGTCACAGGACTGGTCTGAATGTAACCCATACCATTTGGAAGTATAGAGGTACTGTAGCTTTGTGCCTATCTCCCCCCAAAAAAAAGAGGTTATATCCCAAGCTTTCTTACATCTAGATAATGTGTTAATCATGGCATTTCTATGGGCTATAGTAGTAAAGGCCAAATTCAATAGTTTATCGAATCGTTATTTGATATTTTTGAGTGATACCTAACAGGGTCTGAAAATTCTAAATCAAATAGCTAAATGATCCATGGTATGACCTTATTAAAACAATTCCATATGTCAGCTCAGAACCCCCCCTTCCCCCAGCGGCTTAGACTTATAGGGGTTAAACAACATCTCATGGAACTACTGGGGACCGTGAAAGACTCTAACACACACATTTGTTGCTTAGTTGTATTGACTGTATCATTTTTGTTGTTGTATTGTTTGTATATCATTGTCTTTTAAAATCAGTGTATCGGTGTTCTGCTACTTGTCCTGTTTTGTGTTTCTTTGTGGACCCTGGGAGAGTAGCATCTGCTTCTGCAAGAGCCAATGGGGATCCAAATAAACAAGTGAACCAGATCAACACAAGGTCATTTCTGTTCCTCAGATCTCCTAAAAATTGGCTTTATTAATTATTTAGGGGCGCGGCTGAGAGGAAGGCATGTTGAGATGCACTGTAGATCAGTGACCTTCCGCTTAGCTAGCGGCCGGCCTGTCTGTCTGTCAGTCAGTCTGCCCCTTAGGCAGACACAGTTACATATAATATATAATAATATATGCCAATTACTAGACGATTTAGTCATGCCTGGATACATTTTAAGTATGGGTGTTCCCGGGAATCGAACCCACTACCCTGGCGCTACAAGGGTCATGCTCTACCAGCTGCTGAACATCTACCATAACTAAAATGTCCCTACAGCTTCACTAGGCTGAATATAGGTTATAATGTAACCTTTACAGTACATGAACTGTCCAGCTACATTACCAGGGGAAAAGGAGTACGAGCTGAAAAAGAACACCGATGCCTTGGGGCATTGTTTAGGAGAAATGCATCTGCAACTATGCACTCACTGCACTGCATCTATGTACTGTACTGTAGGGTACTGTATGTATTGTTCAGGGCATCCAAATGTGTTACATTTGCAGATGAGAATGAGAGAGTGATTCCAGGAAGCTAGAATTATCTCCTTTACATAACGTTGTGGAGTAGCAATCCAACCCTCTCTCTCTCTCTCTCCTGTCTCTCTCTGTCTCTCTCTCTCTCTCCCCCTCTGTCTCTCTCTCTCTGTCTCTCTCTCTCTCTCTCTCCTCTCTCTCTCTCTCTCTCTCTCTCTCCCTCTCTCTCTCTCTCTCCCCTCTCTCTGTCTCTCTCTCTCTCTCTCTCTCTGTCTCTCTCTCTCTCTCTGTCTGTCTCTCTCTCTCTCTCTCCCCCTCTGTCTCTCTCTCTCTCCCCCTCTCTCTGTCTCTCTCTCCCCCTCTGTCTCTCTCTCTCTCTCTCTCTGTCTTTCTCTCTCTCTCCCCCTCTCTGTCTCTCTCGCTCTCTGTCTCTCTCTCTGTATCTCTATTTCTCTCCTCTCTGCCTCTGCCTCTCCTCCCCCCCCCCCCCCCTCTCGCTGTCTCTCTCTCTCGCTCTCCAGCAGTGGTGTTGTTTCAGGTTAGTACTCATAGGATGAGGATGAGAATGCTAACTGTTCTGTATGTAATGTATATGTTAGTAATGTAAGATACTGTATTGTGTTACAGCATACAGTAAAGATGTTATCGTTATGCCGTAGCACAGTTCAATTGTGTGACAGAAGAGCTGAATGATAGTGAATTCCACAGTTTGATTTCTTAAGGACCTGTCGGCTGTCTGCTGCTAAGCCCAGGACTCAGTATCCGACTGTACACACACACACACACACACACACACACACACACACACACACACACACACACACACACACACACACACACACACACACACACACACACACACACACACACACACACACACACACACACACACACACACACACAGTCTGGGCTGCGGAGGCTTGACTGTGGGTGATTGGAGCGTGGAACTCACCAGAGTGGAGCTGGCTAATGAGGTTGACCATGCCTGGGGCTGTGTGTGTGTGTGTGTGTGTGTGTGTGTGTGTGTGTGTGTGTGTGTGTGTGTGTGTGTGTGTGTGTGTGTGTGTGTGTGTGTGTGTGTGTGTGTGTGTGTGTGTGTGTGTGTGTGTGTGTGTGTGTGTGTGTGTGTGTGTGTGTGTGTGTGTGTGTGTGTGTGTGTGTGTGTGTGTGTGTGTGTGTGTGTGTGTGTGTGTGTGTGTGTGTGTGTGTGTGTGTGTGTGTGTGTGTGTGTGTGTGTGTGTGTGTGTGTGTGTGTGTGTGTGTGTGTGTGTGTGTGTGTGTGTGTGTGTGTTAGATACCTGCCTCTCTTCAGTTCTGCTGCTCCTCTGATCTCAGTTCTACTTATCACTGCCTCCAATCAAGAGACAGACTGAGACACAGAGACATCAATAGACGCACACACACTGACGCACACACTCATACGTAGAATGTATGCACACATGACTGTAAGTCGCTTTGGATAAAAGCGTCTGCTAAATGGCATATATTTATTTATTTTATTTATAGTGCAGACGCCATATCGTGCGGATTACAGTTTAGGACCTATTTTTACAGTGATCATATGAATGTTCAATCTTTGCAGTATGCTGGGGAGGGGGAGGGGGTAGTAGGGGGAAATAAACACACACAGTAAACAGTACTCCTTCCACTCCACTCGGGTGGAGAAGAACCTCTAATGTATTTGGAATAAATGAAATTGTTAAAAATATAACTAAGTGTCGGGTGTCAGAGGGAGCTCACAGATTCCAATATAGTTGTATTACTGTCTCAGCATCAACTAATTGTGCTAATCTGTTTGCCTCATTTCGTGGCTTAATATAGGCTATAACCCTGTGCATTCAAAGATGGTCACTTCATGGTCACTCTGGGTTGTATCCATTAGGCACCAAACGGACAAAAACAGACTAACACAGGGAGGGTCTGCTTGGACTTATAAGTAATGCTCATTAAGAATCCAATAAGAAATGCTCTTTTTTGTTTTCCGTCTCAGAACGTTTTCGTTGAGTGCCGTAAGGAATATGACCCTGTATTCAAAAATGGTCACTTCCTTCTTAGTTGTACAGAGGCATGTTTCAGAAATGACTCTCAAAAGGCAAATTAAATATTGAAGCGTACATTTGTAAGATAAACTGCTGTTGTCCTAGTTTCGGAGACAAACACAGTAGCCCACGGTAACTTCTCATTGGTGATAAATTATAAACAAGGAAGGGACCACGTTATTGGCAACTTCTCCCCACTGTTGACGACAGTGTTACCCCAACGTCAGCCTCCGAGCATCCCACAATGCACCACTCTACCACTGTTTCTTCTAGTGCCCAGGGTCTAGCTTTAATGAGTTTCTCACCACAAATCGCGCACACACACACACACACACACACACTGTAACGGTCGTCGTATGAAGAAGGATGAGACCAATGCGCAGAGTTCCTTGAGTTCCACATAATCTTTATTACTGAAGTCAAAGTTTAGACAAAACAAAACAATAAAGAGAACAACGACCCAACTGCTTCCTTGTGCAAACTATCTGCACACAAACGAAGACCAAGTTCCCACACAGACGGAGGGGAAAAAAGCTACCTAAGTATGATTCCCAATTAGAGACAACGATAGACAGCTGTCCCTGATTGAGAACAATACCTGGCCGAACACAAAGAAATAGAAAACATAGAAACATGAACATAGAATGCCCACCCAAATCACACCCTGACCGAACGAAAAATAGATACATAAAAAGCTCTCTACGGTCAGGGCGTGATACACGCAGTCTCAACTCAATACCTTGCTCTGGATAAGAGCGTCTGCTAAATGACTTAAATGTAAATGTAAATGTTATCCACTTCCTAAGGAGATTAATTGTTTAAATTCTTATTTTGCCATCTCTATCTCATGCAGTTCTTCAGTAGCTGTGGCATCGCTGTATTTCCCTTCAATCTAAAGCTTTTGTTCTATTTCATATGGGAATAATAGGCAATCACAGCTAGACCGATTATGATTTTTCAACGCCGATACTGATACCGATTATTGGAGGACCATAAATGCCGCCACCGATTAATCGGCCGATTTATTTTAAATAATTGTTTGTAATAATGACAATTACAACAATGCTGAATGAACACTTATTTGAACTTAATATAATACATCAATAAAATCAATGTAGCCTCAAATAAATAATGAAACATGTTCAATTTGGTTTAAATAATGCAAAAACAAAGTGTTGGAGAAGAAAGTAAAAGTGCAATATGTGCCATGTAAGAAAGCTAACGTTTAAGTTCCTTGCTCAGAACATGAGAACATATGAAAAGCTGGTGGTTCCTTTTAACACGAGTCTTCAATATTCCCAGGTAGGAAGTTTTAGGTTGTAGTTAATATAGGAATTATAGGACTATTTCTCTCTATACCATTTGTATTTCGTTAACCTTTGACTATTGGATGTTCTTATAGGCACTTTAGTATTGCCAGTGTAACAGTATAGCTTCCGTACCTCTCCTCGCTCCTCCCGAGGCTCGAACCAGGAACACAACGACAACAGCCACCCTCGAAGCAGCGTTACCCATGCAGAGCAAGGGGAAGAACCACTCCAAGTCTCAGAGCGAGTGAAGTTTGAAACGCTATTAGTGCGCACCCCACTAACTAGTTAGCATTTTCACATAGGTTACACCAGACTCATCTCGTGAGTTGATAGGCTTGAAGTCATAAACAGCGCAATGCTTGACGCACAACGAAGAGCTGCTGGCAAAACACACGAAAGTGCTGTTTGAATGAATGCTTACGAGCCTGCTGCTGCCTACCACCGCTCAGTCAGATACTTGTATGCTTGTATGCTCAGTCAGATTATAATGAACACAGGACACGCGAGATAAACTAGTAATATCATCAACCATGTGTAGTTAACTAGTGATTATGATTGATTGATTGATAGTTTTTTATAAGATAAGTTTAATGCTAGCTAGCAACTTACCTTGGCTTACTGCATTCGCATAACAGGCGAATGCACTCCTTGTGGAGTGTAATGAGAGGCAGGTGGTTATAGCGTTGGACTAGTTAACTGTAAGGTTGCAAGATTGGATCCCCCCGAGCTGACAAGGTGAAAATCTGTGGTTCTGCCCCTGAACGAGGCAGTTAACCCACCGTTCCTAGGCCGTCATTGAAAATAAGAATGTGTTCTTAACTGACTTGCCTGGTTAAATAAAGATTAAATAAAGGTGTACAAAAAAAAATGTTTTAAATCGGCCAAATCGGTGTCCAAAAATACAGATTTCCGATTGTTATGGAAACTTGAAATCGTCCCTAATTAATCGGCCATTCCGATTAATCAGGCAACCTCTAATCACAGCAATAGTCTAAAGCTGGGGTCTAAAGGGACAGTTTTGTGTAATCTACCAAAGAAACGCTTTAAAGACAGAAAACACAATTGAAAAAAAAAAAAATAAGACATTCTTCTGATGAACACAATGCAGACAGATGTGGTGATGATGTCATAACAGCAGCATCTATACCGTTAGTAGATACAGAAGACATCTCCTTCCCATATAACATCTATGTCTTTCTGAGATAGCACCTCGTCCCTGTCTTTCCCATAGCATCTCATTCTCACTGTGATCAACGAGGGCTCTTCTAACACGGTGCAGCCGAGGTGAGATTCACACTCCTATCTCAGCGCTGGGAGAAGAGGCAGGAGGGGGATCGCACAACTCAACTAGGGAGTACTCTTGATGAATGCCAGTTCAACACACACATGGACAGACGAAGACACACACACTTGCATGTGGACATGCGCACACGCTTCTTGACAAACGCCAGTTGAACAACAGCACTGCAGCAAATCCCTCAACCTCAGCACCAAGTTCATGTATCCATGACCTCCCCTTGGAAAGACAGACCAATCAGAGCCTCAGAAGTCACAGAAGGAGAGGAAAATAGCGAGTTGGACTCTAGCAATGGGGGGGTAATGAGATACAGTAGCCATTATCTGCAGGCTGCTGCTTGTAATGGTGTCCTATCAAGAGGAAGAAATCTCTCTACAGTACAGAGAAGCAGACAGTATGCTACAGCTAGAAACAGGAAATCAGGCGTATGACCTTGATGCAAATCATTCCGATGTCAAGTTTAAGTAAAAAACGTGATTTTCCAGTGAAAATGTACATTATTATTATGCTTACAGGCATTTGGCTCAGACACATCACAGATCCATCCCGATCGAATGATGAGCACATAGAGTTGAAGTCGGAAGTTTACATACACTTACGTTGGACTCATTAAAACTCGTTTTTCAACCACTCCACAAATTTCTTGTTAACAAACTATAGTTTTGGCAAGTCGATTAGGACATCTACTTTGTGCATGACACAATTAATTGTTCCAACAATTGTTTACAGACAGATCATTTCACTTATAATTCACTGTATCACAATTCCAGTGGGTCAGAAGTTTACATACACTAAGTTGACTGTGCCTTTAAACAGCTTGGAAAATTCCAGAAAATTATGTCTTGGCATTAGAAGCTTCTGATAGGCTAATTGACATCATTTGAGTCCATTGGAGGTGTACCTGTGGATGTATTTCAAGGCCTAGCTTCAAACTCAGTGCCTCTGAAGAAGAAATCAGAAAAAAAATTGTATACCGCCACAAGTCTGGTTCATCCTTGGGAGCAATTTCCAAATGCCTGAAGGTACCACGTTCATTTGTACAAACAATGGTACGCAAGTATAAACACCATGGGACCACACAGCTGTCATACCGCTCAGGAAGGTGACGTGCTCAGTTCTGTCTCCTAGAGATGAATATACTTTGGTGTGGAAAGTGCAAATCAATCCCAGAACAACAGCAAACGACCTTGTGAAAATGCTGGAGGAAACAGGTACAAAAGTATCTATATCCATAGTAAAACAAGTCCTATATCGACATGACCTGAAAGGCCGCTCAGCAAGAAAGAAACCACTGCTCCAAAACCTCCATAAAAAAGCCAGACTACGGTTTGCAACTACACATGGTGACAAAGATCATACTTTTTGGAGATATGTCCTCTGGTCTGATGAAACAAAAATATAACTGTTTGGCTATAATGACCATCATTATGTTTGGAGGAAAAAGAGGGAGGCTTGCAAGCCGAAGAACACCATCCCAACCGTGAAACACAGGGGTGGCAGCATCATGTTGTGGGGATGCTTTGCTGCAGGAGGAACTGGTGCTCTTCACAAAATAGAGGGCATCATGAGGCAGGAAAATTATGTGGATATATTGAAGAAACATCTCAAGACATCAGTCAGGAAGTTAAATGGACAATTGGACAATGATACAAGTATACTTCCAAAGTTGTGGCGAAATAGCTTAAGGACAACAAAGTCAAGGTATTGGAGTAGCCATCACAAAGCCCTGACCTCAACCCATAGAAAATATGTGGGCAGAACTGAAAAAGCGTGTGCGAGCAAGGAGGCCAACAAACCTGACTCAGTTACACCAGCTCTGTCAGAAGGAATGGGTCAAAATTCACCCAACTTAAGCTTGTGGAAATGTTTGACCCAAGATAAACTATTTAAAGGCAATGCTACCAAATACTAATTGAGTGAATGTAAACTTTTGACCCACTGGGAATGTGATGAAAGAAATAAAAGCTGAAATAAATCATTCTCTCTACTATTATTCTGACATTTCACAATCTTAAAGTGGTGATCCTAACTGACCGAAGACAGGGAATGTTTACTAGGATTAAATGTCAGGAATTGTGAAAAACTGAGTTTAAGTGTATTTGGCTAAAGTGGATGTAAACTTCCGACTTCAACTGTACATACCATCTTGTCTGAAACAAAGAAAGCATTAAAACAAAGAGATAATGAACGCCCCAGGCACTGAAAAGATTAGAAGCTACATTGAGGGGATGTGATAAAAATGTATAATAATGTGGTCGGTGCTTAGCTTTGACATTCTACGTTATCTTAAAGCTACATTCTGGGATTTAAAAAAACAACAAAACAGCAGCCCTGAATTGAACTGAGGAACAGATTCCCAGATCCCATACTGTACCTTTAATGATGTGTTATCTCTCTTCCCGTCCCTGTTATGTTGTGATAGATGGTATCTGACTTTGGTGAGACCAGATAGATGTTGTTACTGGAGACAATATAACTCTGGGAGGTGTCCCTTGATCATTGATCAAACTGTTAGATAACATACTGTACATAGATGCTCGTCAAGATTGTTAACAGCAGCGGAAGCCAGTTGGCAAGCAACAGAGAATGTGAAAGCAAGATGACTTCAGACACTCGTTGTGAACGTCTCTTCCAAGACGGATGACATTCAGGTTGACATTAATTCCACTACTTCTTGCCCACCAGGAATTACACAAACTGTCACAACCTGGTAATAACATCCAAGATGAGCAATGCTGAAGATCATATGAATTGAACCGCTTTGAACTGAATCCATCTACCAGAAATGACAAAAAGTACTTTCTCTAAAACATCAAGTCAAGGTCACCTCCAGGTCTTCAAATTCTGAAAAAATTGAAATATTCCTCCAGGTAATTTCTCAGCTGGAATTGATGCCTGTATCTCCACTCTCTCCCCGATCTCCATCCTCTCCTCCCCTCTCTTCATCCTCTCTCCCCTCTCTCCCCTCTCTCCATCCTCTCCTCCCCTCTCTCTGTCCTCTCTCCCCTCTCTCTATCCTCTCTCCATCCTCTCTCCCCTCTTCCACCCTCTCTCGCTCCTCTCTCCCTCCTCTCTCACCTCTCTAACTCCTCTCTCCCCTCTCTCCCTCCTCTCTACCCTCTCTTCAACTTCTCTCCCCTCTCTCAATCCTCTCTCCCCTCTCCCATCTCTCCCTCCTCTCTTCCCTCTCTTAAACCTCTCTCCCTCCTCTCTACCCTCTCTTCAACCTCTCTCCCCTCTCTCAGCCACCCCCTGGTCCTCCCCTGGTCTGGGAGCAAATGCTTGGATTTGGTCCCCTCCACTACTGACCACAGGGCAGGGGTGTAAAGGTGACAGTTGAGGCCTTTAACTAAGAAATGCCTGGTTTTAATCTGTAAAGATCACGATATCTGGACTTACTCTTCAATATAGTTTAGCTACAATTGAACTCTCCATGTCATTTTCACACTGAAGTGCCACTCAAAAAGTGGAAACCGTTTATCTGTGAGAACACCTAAAATATATATTTTTTAGTTTAATATGAATAGTAATCTGCTAAACATCTCTGTGTTAAACACACACACACATTGCCATGAACGCATGCATGCACACGCACACAGTTGTCCAAAGGGACCAGACATTAAGGTTAATGAGGGTTATCAGCTAAATGTTTAATAACACACTTGCTATAATGTGTGCTCCGAAGGTACGTCGGTTGTTGCTATAAGGTTATGTGTCCTGGACGTGAACACAAACAAATAGAAAATGAAAGACCGTAATTCAAACCCGGTCTCCTGGGTACCATGAGATTATGTTGGTCCTCTGATGTTAGCCCTCTGAGTCTTCAGGTGTTAGGCAAGTTTACTCAGCACACGAGTAGTTCCAAACCAGCTCTGTTAAATGGCTACATCTCCGAAGTGCAAGAGGTAAGGTATATGTTAAGAACATCTAATACTTTCTGATTATACTAATCCATGTGACAAACGTCTGCCAAACACTCCCATATCTCCAAACAAAGAATCAGTGACAAAATGTTGGATTTCCTGTAGCTTAACCTATCAGCTACGAATTTGTTTGCACATAAACGTAGCTTGTGAGTGTGACATCTTTTGGCAGACTTGCGAGGAAGAAGAGGAGAGAGGAAGAGTGACAACACACTCTCTCTCTCTAATCCACTCAAATCAAATCAAATCAAATCAAATCAAATCAAATCAAATTTTATTTGTCACATACACATGGTTAGCAGATGTTAATGCGAGTGTAGCGAAATGCTTGTGCTTCTAGTTCCGACAATGCAGTGATAACCAACAAGTAATCTAACTAACAATTCCAAAACTACTGTCTTATACACAGTGTAAGGGGATAAGGAACATGTACATAAGGATATATGTGATGGTACAGAGCAGCATACAGTAGATGGTATCGAGTACAGTATATACATATGAGATGAGTGTGTAGACAAAGTAAACAAAGTGGCATAGTTAAAGTGGCTAGTGATACATGTGTTACATAAGGATGCAGTCGATGATGTAGAGTACAGTATATACATATGCATATGAGATGAATAATGTAGGGTAAGTAACATTATATAAGGTAGCATTGTTTAAAGTGGCTAGTGATATATTTACATCATTTCCCATCAATTCCCATTATTAAAATGGCTGGAGTTGGGTCAGTGTCAATGACAGTGTGTTGGCAGCAGCCACTCAGTGTTAGTGGTGGCTGTTTAACAGTCTGATGGCCTTGAGATAGAAGCTGTTTTTCAGTCTCTCGGTCCCAGCTTTGATGCACCTGTACTGACCTCGCCTTCTGGATGATAGCGGGGTGAACAGGCAGTGGTTCGGGTGGTTGATGTCCTTGATGATCTTTATGGCCTTCCTGTAACAACGGGTGGTGTAGGTGTCCTGGAGGGCAGGTAGTTTGCCCCCGGTGATGCGTTGTGCAGTCCTCACTACCCTCTGGAGAGCCTTACGGTTGAGGGCGGAGCAGTTGCCGTACCAGGCGGTGATACAGCCCGCCAGGATGCTCTCGATTGTGCATCTGTAGAAGTTTGTGAGTGCTTTTGGTGACAAGCCGAATTTCTTCAGCCTCCTGAGGTTGAATAGGCGCTGCTGCGCCTTCTTCACGACGCTGTCAGTGTGAGTGGACCAATTCAGTTTGTCTGTGATGTGTATGCCGAGGAACTTAAAACTAGCTACCCTCTCCACTACTGTTCCATCGATGTGGATAGGGGTGTTCCCTCTGCTGTTTCCTGAAGTCCACAATCATCTCCTTAGTTTTGTTGACGTTGAGTGTGAGGTTATTTTCCTGACACCACACTCCGAGGGCCCTCACCTCCTCCCTGTAGGCCGTCTCGTCGTTGTTGGTAATCAAGCCTACCACTGTTGTGTCGTCCGCAAACTTGATGATTGAGTTGGAGGCGTGCGTGGCCACGCAGTCGTGGGTGAACAGGGAGTACAGGAGAGGGCTCAGAACGCACCCTTGTGGGGCCCCGTGTTGAGGATCAGCGGGGAGGAGATGTTGTTGCCTACCCTCACCACCTGGGGGCGGCCCGTCAGGAAGTCCAGTACCCAGTTGCACAGGGCGGGGTCGAGACCCAGGGTCTCGAGCTTGATGACGAGCTTGGAGGGTACTATGGTGTTGAATGCCGAGCTGTAGTCGATGAACAGCATTCTCACATAGGTATTCCTCTTGTCCAGGTGGGTTAGGGCAGTGTGCAGTGTGGTTGAGATTGCATCGTCTGTGGACCTATTTGGGCGGTAAGCAAATTGGAGTGGGTCTAGGGTGTCAGGTAGGGTGGAGGTGATATGGTCCTTGACTAGTCTCTCAAAGCACTTCATGATGACGGAAGTGAGTGCTACGGGGCGGTAGTCGTTTAGCTCAGTTACCTTAGCTTTCTTGGGAACAGGAACAATGGTGGCCCTCTTGAAGCATGTGGGAACAGCAGACTGGTATAGGGATTGATTGAATATGTCCGTAAACACACCGGCCAGCTGGTCTGCGCATGCTCTGAGGGCGCGGCTGGGGATGCCGTCTGGGCCTGCAGCCTTGCGAGGGTTAACACGTTTAAATGTCTTACTCACCTCGGCTGCAGTGAAGGAGAGACCGCATGTTTCCGTTGCAGGCCGTGTCAGTGGCACTGTATTGTCCTCAAAGCGGGCAAAAAGTTATTTAGTCTGCCTGGGAGCAAGACATCCTGGTCCGTGACTGGGCTGGATTTCATCTTGTAGTCCGTGATTGACTGTAGACCCTGCCACATGCCTCTTGTGTCTGAGCCATTGAATTGAGATTCCACTTTGTCTCTGTACTGACGCTTAGCTTGTTTAATAGCCTTACGGAGGGAATAGCTGCACTGTTTGTATTCAGTCATGTTGCCAGACACCTTGCCCTGATTAAAAGCAGTGGTTCGCGCTTTCAGTTTCACGCGAATGCTGCCATCAATCCACGGTTTCTGGTTAGGGAATGTTTTTATCGTTGCTATGGGAACGACATCTTCGACGCACGTTCTAATGAACTCGCACACCGAATCAGCGTATTCGTCAATATTCCCATCTGACGCAATACGAAACATGTCCCAGTCCGCGTGATGGAAGCAGTCTTGGAGTGTAGAGTCAGCTTGGTCTGACCAGCGTTGGACAGACCTCAGCGTGGGAGCCTCTTGTTTTAATTTCTGCCTGTAGGCAGGGATCAGCAAAATGGAGTCGTGGTCAGCTTTTCCGAAAGGGGGCGGGGCAGGGCCTTATATGCGTCGCGGAAGTTAGAGTAACAATGATCCAAGGTTTTACCACCCCTGGTTGCGCAATCGATATGCTGATAAAATTTAGGGAGTCTTGTTTTCAGATTGGCTTTGTTAAAATCCCCAGCTACAATGAATGCAGCCTCCGGATAAATGTTTTCCAGTTTGCAAAGAGTTAAATAAAGTTCGTTCAGAGCCATCGATGTGTCTGCTTGGGGGGATATATACGGCTGTGATTATAATCGAAGAGAATTCTCTTGGAAGATAATGCGGTCTACATTTGATTGTGAGGAATTCTAAATCAGGTGAACAGAAGGAGTTGAGTTCCTGTATGTTTCCTTCATCACACCATGTCCCGTTAGTCATGAGGCATACGCCCCCGCCACTCTTCTTACCAGATAGATGTTTGTTTCTGTCGAGGCGCGATGCGTGGAGAAACCCGTTGGCTGCACCGCCCTGGATAGCGTTTTCCCAGTAAGCCATGTCTCCGTAAAGCAGAGAACGTTGCAGTCTCTGATGTCCCTCTGGAATGCCACCCTTGCTCGGATTTCATCAACCTTGTTCCAGCAGGAAAATAAAGTGAGAGAGGGACAGGGATAGAAAGAGGAGGACAAACTGGAACTTGGGAAGACAGGGACGAGAGAGGACTGGACATTGGCAAGAAGAATGCTGGGAAGTGGTGACAGGCAAAGGAAGAAATGTGCCCTAAATGATTGATTTTTCGGAGTCTGACCAGAACACCAGGGACAAGACAAGATAATTTCTGGACCAAGAAGAATGCTGGGAAGTGGTGCGCGATTTTTCGAGTCTGACCAGTCGTTTTCCTTGGGTCGCTGCATGCATGATCCATTCCGTTGTCCTGTTTGTAAGGCAGAACACAGGATCCGCGTCGCGGAAAACATATTCTTGGTCGTACTGATGGTGAGTTGACGCTGATCTTATATTCAGTAGTTCTTCTCGACTGTATGTAATGAAACCTAAGATGACCTGGGGTACTAATGTAAGAAATAACACGTAAAAAAACAAAAAACTGCATAGTTTCCTAGGAACTCGAAGCGAGGCGGCCATCTCAGTCGGCGCTCTGTGTGTGTGTGTGTGTGTGTGTGTGTGTGTGTGTGTGTGTGTGTGTGTGTGTGTGTGTGTGTGTGTGTGTGTGTGTGTGTGTGTGTGTGTGTGCGTGCGTGCGTGTGTGTGTGTGTGTGTGTGTGTGTGCGTGCGTGCGTGCGTGCGTGCGTGCGTGCGTGCGTGCGTGTGTGTGTGTGTGTGTGTGTATGTGTGTGTGTGTGTGTTCTGAAACAAGGCTTTGTGATGGTGCTACTCCTCAGACAGGTGATTCAACACTTTCAACCAATTAAGAAGAGGGAGAAGCATCCTGGTACTTTTCCCTGACAGATTGAGAGTGGAGACTTAAGAGCAGAGGCCAGACTAGAGTAATTGTTCTGTCACTATAGACATTCTAGGGCAGCAATATGACTTCAATCTAATGGATGCTTTCTCTACAACCAATACAGTATTGTACAGATTGTAAAATAGTTGTCTCAATATGCACAAAAAAATAGGTTCCATCAGCCAGTCAGTCAGTACTGTATATCTTTACAATAAAGTAGAAGCTCACCTTGGACCCCCAAAATACAATAAGAGCATCCATAAATAAAGCAATACTCTAGAGAAAGTAATATCATGGGGAAAATTGATCAGAAACTAAAATCTCAATTAGATCAATTCAATTTCAGAGAGACAATTCAGCATTCAACAATGATTGACAGCTAGATGGGACGTTGAAATTAGTTTATTTCTGGAATGCGTGTGTGTGTGCGCAGATGTGTGTGTGTAGGTGTGTGTGTTTGAATGCTTGCACACAGGTGTGTGTGTGTGTATGTGAGGGTGGCAGGTAGCCTAGCAGTTAAGAGCGTTGGGCCAGTAACCAAAAGGTCACTGGTTTCGAATCCCAGAGCCGACTAGGTGAAAAATGTGTTGATGTTCCCTTGAGCAAGGCACTTAACCCTAATTACTCCTGTAAGTCACTCTGGATAAGAGCATCTGCTAAATGAATTAAATGTGTGTGTGTCTGAATGCAGGGGAAAGGTATCGGGGTAAACAGGAGGGGAGGTATTGGTCTGCTGCTATATTTAGAGCTCAAGTCAAAGGGGAGTATATCCCAAGGTCACACAGAGAGAGAGAGAGACTGTTGAACCACAGGCTTCCCCTTTGCACGGGAGGGTGAAGGAAGAGAGAGGGAGAGAGGGGAGACGGAAGTGAAAAATGCTTTTCACACCTACAGAGTATTGTCAGAAAACCTCCACTCAACCTAATAAACCCTGTCCCTCTGTGACTACTGCCAGACCGTATGCATTACCACTGGGGCTTCACGCACTCCCTGTGTCCCAAATGGCACCCTATTCCCTTTGTAGTGCATCCACTGACAAGCAAGATGGCGCCGGAGGGTAGGGCCACCGTCTTATCGTGCTTTCTTTTTTTCTTTTCGCGTTGTTCGTAAGTTGTTCTGTACATAATGTTTCTGCTACCGTCTCTTATGACCAAAAAGAGCTTCTGGACATCAGAACTGGGATTACTCACCTCAAATTGGACGAGGAGTTCTTCAATTAGTTGGACACGAGGGATATACTACAGATACCCGACCAGGCCCAGAGCCCCGTGATTCGCTGATGGCTGATAATGGGCCTCTGTACGCCTATATAGATATTCCATAAAAATTTGCCGTTTCCAGCTACAATAGTCATTTACAACATTAACACTGTCTACACTGTATTTCTGAAAAATTGTATTTTATTTTAATGAACAAAATTGTTTTTGTTTTTTTCTAAAACAAGGACATTTCTAAGTAACCCCAAACTTTTAAACGGTAGTGTAGGTTTCGCGGAAAGAGATCAGGATGCCTTGTGAGGAACAGGAGACGAGTGGCTAATCTGCCCTTGCCATCCATTCTGCTAGCTAACGTTCATTCGCTGGAAAATAAATGGGACAAACTGAAAGCACGTATATCCTACCAACCATCCTACCAAACTGCAATATCTTGTGTTTCACCGAGTCGTGGCTCAACGATGACAATAAGAACATACAGCTGGCGGGTTATACACTCTATCGGCAGGACAAAACAGCAGCCTCTGGTAAGATATGGGGCAGGGGCCTATGCATATTTGTTAACAATAGCTGATGCACAATATCTAAGAAAGTCTCAGGGTTTTGCTCGCCTGAGGTAGAGTATCTCATGATAAGCTGTAGACCACACTATCTATCTAGAGTGTTTTCATCTGTATTTTTCATAGCTGGTTACATACCACCACAGACCGAGGCTGGCACTAAAACCTCACTCAATGAGCTGTATTCCGCCATTAGCAAACAGGAAAATGCTCATCCGGAGGCGAAGCTCCTAGTGGCCGGGGACTTGAATGCGGGGAAACTTAAATCAGTTTTACCTCATTTCTATCAGTATGTTAAATGTGCAACCTGAGGGAAAATAATTCTAGACCACCTTTATTCCACACACAGACACAGAGGTACAAAGCTCTCCCTCGCCCTCCATTTGGAAAATCTGACCATAACTCTTTCCTCCTGATTCCTGCTTACAAGCCAAAATTAAAGCAGGTAGCACCAGTTACTCGGTCTATAAAAAAGTGGTCAGATGAAGCAGATGCTAAGCTACAGGACTGTTTTGCTAGCACAGACTGGAATATGTTCCGGGATTCTTCCGATGGCATTGAGGAGTACACCACATAAGTCACTGGCTTTATCAATAAGTGCATCGAGGACGTCGTCCCCACGGTGACTGTACGTACATATCCCAACCAGAAGCCATGGATTACAGGCAACATTTGCACTGAGCTAAATTACTAAAGTATAGAGCTGCTGTTTTCAAGGAGCGGGACTCTAACTCTGAAGCTTATAAGACATCCCGCTATGCCCTCTGACGAACCATCAAACAGGCAAAACATCAATACAGGACTAAGATCGAATCGTACTACACCGGCTCCGACGCTCATCAGATGTGGCAGGGAAATGCTTGCAAACTATTACAGACTACAAAGGGAAGCACAGCCGAGAGCTGCCCAGTGACACGAGCCTACCAGATGAGCTAAATAACTTATATGCTCGCTTCGAGGCAAGTAAAACTGAAACATGCATGAGAGCATCAGCTGATCCTGACGACTGTGTGATCACACACTCCGCAGCCGATGTGAGTAAGACCTTTAAACAGGTCAACATTCACAAGGCCGCTGGGCCAGACGGATTACCGGGACGTGTACTCTGAGCATGCACTGACCAACTGGCAAGTGTCTTCACTGACATTTTCAACCTCTCCCTGTCTGAGTCTGTAATACCAACATGTTTCAAGCAGACCATCATAGTCCCTGTACCCAGGACACTAAGATAACCTGCCAAATGACTACCGACCCGTAGCACTCACGTCTGTAGCCTTGAAATGCTTTTAAAGGCTGGTCATTTTTCACATCAACACAATTATCCCAGAAACCCTAGACCCACTCCAATTTGCATACCGCACCAACAGATCCACAGATGATGCAATGTCTATTGCACTCCACACTGCCCTTTCCCACCTGGACAAAAAGAACACCCATGTAAGAATGCTATTCATTGACTAAAGCTCAGCATTCAACACAATAGTGCCCTCAACGTTCATCGCTAAGCTAAGGACCCTGGGACTAAACACCTCCCTCTGCAACTGGATCCTGGACTTCCTGACGGAGCGCCACCAGGTGGTAAGGGTATGTAACAACACATCCACAACGCTGATCCTCAACATAGGGACCCCTCAGGGGTGCGTGCTCAGTCCCCTCCTATACTCCCTGTTCACTCATGACTGCACGGCCAGGCACGACTCCAACACCATCATTAAGTTTGCTGATGACACAATAGTGGTAGGCCTGATCATCGACAACGATGAGATAGCCTATAGGGATTGTGGACTACAGGATTGTGGACTGTGGACTACAGATTGTGGTCTACAGGAAAAGGAGGACCAAGCATGCCCCCATTCTCATTGATGGGGCTGCAGTGGAACAGGTTGAGAGTTTCAAGTTCCTTGGTGTCCACATCACCAACAAACTAACATGGTCCAAGCACACCAAGACAGTTGTGAAGAGGGCACAACAAAACCTATTCCCCCTCAGGAGACTGAAAAGATTTGCATGGGTCCTCAGATCCTCAAAAATGTTTTACAGCTGCACCATCGAGAGCATCCTGACGGATTGCATCACTGCCTGCTGTGACAACTGCTCGGCCTCGGATCGCAAGGCACTACAGAGGGTAGTGCGTAGGGCCCAGTACATCACCGGGGAAAAGCTTCCTGCCACCCACTCGTAGCACGCGCTCCAGTAGATATAGCTCACTGGTCACCCCCAAAGCCAATTCCTTCTTTGGTCGTCTTTCCTTCCAGTTCTCTGCTGCCCATGACTGGAACGAATTGCAAAAATCTCTGAAGCTGGAGACTCACATCTCCCTCACTAGCTTTAAGCACCCGCTGTCAGAGCAGCTTACAGATCACTGCACCTGTACATAGCCCATCTGTAAACAGCCCATCTATCTACCTACCTCATCCCCATACTGGTATTTATGTATTTATTTTGCTCCTTTGCACCCCAGTATCTCTACCTGTACATTCATCTTCTGCCAATCTACCATTCCAGTGTTTAATTGCTATATTGTAATTACTTCGCCACCATGGCCTATTTATTTCCTTAACTACTTCATTTGCACTCACTGTATATAGACTTTTTGTTTTCTTTTGTTCTACTGTATTATTGACTGTATGTTTTGTTTATTCCATGTGCAACTCTGTGTTGTTGTATGTGTCAAATTGCACCGCTTTATCTTGACCAGGTCGCAGTTGCAAATGAGAACATCTATACCAGGCAAATAGAGGACATCTATACCAGGCGGTGTCAGAGGAAGGCCCTCAAAATTGTCAAAGCCTCCAGCCACCCTAGTCATAGACTGTTCTCTCTGATACCGCAATGCAAGCGGTACCTGAGCGCCAAGTCTAGGTCCAAGAGGCTTCTAAACAGCTTCTACCCTAAGCCATAAGATTCCTGAACAGCTAATCAAATGGCTACCCAGACTCCTTGCATTGCCCCCCCCCCCCCCCACTCCCACTCTGCTACTACTCTCTGTTATTATCTATGCATAGCCACTTTAATAACTCTACCTGCATGTACATAAGTACCTCAATTACCTCGACACCAGTGCCCCCGGACATTGACACATTGACTCTGTACTGGTACCCACTGTTTATAGCCCCGCTATTGTTATTTACTGCTGCTCTTTAATTATTTGTTATTCTTATCTCTTACTTTTTGGGGGATTTTCTTAAAACTGAATTTTTGGTTAAAGGGCTTATAAGTAAGCATTTCACTGTAAGGTCTACATCTACTCAGGGCCCATTGGGCACTAGATAGGGAAGAGGGTGCTATTTTTGATGCATCCACTGTAACCCTTTTCTCCCACAGCCTTTCTCTCCTGATCATCTGAGCAGCTTAAGCCAATATCCAGAACATGTGATTACCAAGGCAGAAAACACGATTTAGCCGCAGACTTATCTGTCCTTAAATGGATGGAGAAGCCCCGCCAGCACTATCCTATGCTGCATGTCAATCCACATACCGAATGTGATACTGCAAAGTCATTCTGTCTGAGATGTCTGGTGTTAGGCTACATCAAGCTTGTAATTCATTAGGACACACCGTAACAAAAGGTTTTGCAACAGAAAACAAAACCAAGCTTCCTATTGGACAAATTCAGGTTGTCCCTCCATTTTTCACCCCTTTTTCGCCTGGTTGTTGAGTAGCAAATACAACCCAGGTTAATGATTGACTACTATATCACTGAATTGAATTATCATTCCAATGCTCTGATCTATAAATAATATTCACCTCTTGGTTGTGAGAAGGTTGTTTATAATGACACTACCATGTGACAATGTTGTGACAACACAAATAAAGGAAGGTTGGGGCATCAATCTCATTTTAATAGTCACTAGTAAGAACCTGCTTGTTTTTGTGAGGATTTTTTTTTTTGACACTGTAAACACACACACATGCACACACACATGCCCACACACACATACGCACACACACACACACACACACACACACACACACACACACACACACACACACACACACACACACACACACACACACACACACACACACACACACACACACACACACACACACACACACACACACACACACACACACACACACACAACAGCGGCTGGCTGTGATTTAGACAACGTCCTAAAATAAGCAACAACAGATGAGATCATTAAAAGAGCTGTCTAGGTCAACGCCTGCTGTGTTTTCATTTGAGATTTCACCCAGCCCAGATTCCACAATTTAAATGGGATTGCAGTTCGACTTTCACCGTTTGTTTGCATGGCCGGTTGGCTTGTTGTAACGTGTGTGTGTGTGTGTCTCCATGGGTGTGTGTGTTTGCCCACGCACATGCGTGAGTGTGTGTATTGTGGCAGCGGAGGCCAGGTACACACACACACACACTTTGAAAATAATAATAATAATAATGTTGTGGAAACCGCTTAGAGGATAATCCCATGGCGACGAGGCAGGCTGGAGTACACCACTCAATCGTCACAAAACCGCACACACACACACTCAGGCTGGAGGACACCACGTCATCACAGAACACACATACATTAACACATACACACGATTAATTCCACCCTCCAAAAAGGTTTGTTGTGTTTTTAGGCAGCGGGAAGAGACTGACGTACATGAACATAATGAGGCTCTAACACTGCTCCCAATCCTCTGGTATCTCTAAAGCCAGCCGTTACTATCTAGACTTTTCCAACCCATCCTTTGTAGTGTTGTAACAAATGTGTTTCAGAAAGCCTTCCATTACAGATATATTTTCAGAGGTAATATCGTGAGTGGCATTTAAAGAGCACCGTAAAAACAGCAGGTTAACATTTTCGTCATTAATATTGTTCTAGAGGCAGTTCTGCACAGTGGTCATTAACTGGCACAGCCATGAAGTCACAAAATCTGATTTTAAGCCTAACCATAACCGTAACCACACTGCTAACCCTAATGCATAACCCTAACCTTAAAATTACGACCAAAAAGCACATTTTTGTTTTCATAACTTTTCACAATATAGCCAATATTGACTTTGCAGCTGGCCTATTTAAGGGGAAATATCATGACAATACTCATGACAAGACTCATGACAATAAACATCATCATGTGTAAAAACACAAGAGATCTTAGTTATAATTCATTCCCAGGCCCGTATAACCTGGCACAGAGTGTGTCCTGACCAGATCACACAGTCAGGAGGAACTAGTCATAGACCACCTCAGGATTGAGTTTCAGAGTAATCATCGTATATATATATTTATTTTTATTTATTTTTATTTCACCTTTATATAACCAGGTAGGCAAGTTGAGAACAAGTTCTCATTTACAATTGTGACCTGGCCAAGATAAAGCAAATGTAACGGCATTCGTCTGTTGAATGAAGAGAGTCGGACCGAAGCACAGCGTGTAGGTTACTCATGACTTTAATGAAAGATATGACGGTACATGAAATAACTGAAATAAGAAAACAACAAACGAAACGTGAAACTAATTACAGCCTATCTGGTGAATACTACACAAAGACAGGAACAAACACCCACGAAATACAAAGCGAAACTGAGGCTGCCTAAATACGGTTCCCAATCGGAGACAACGATAAGCACCTGACTCTAATTGAGAATCGCCTCAGGCAGCCAAACCTATACCACACCCCTAATCAGCCGCAATCCCAAATAATACAAACCCCAATACGAATACAACATATAAACCCATGTCACACCCTGGCCTACCCAAACATATAACAAAAACACAAAATACAATGACCAAGGCGTGACAGCAAAGCAGTTCGACAGATACAACGACACAGAGTTACACATGGAGTAAAACAAACATACAGTCAATAATACAGTATAAACCCCTCCCCCCCTAAGGTGCGGACTCCCGGACGCACCTCAAGAGCATAGGGAGGGTCCGGGTGGGAGTCTGTCCATGGTGGCGGTTCTGGCTCGGGACGTGGACCCCACTCCATAAATGTCCTATTTCCTCCCGTTCGCGTCCTGGGATAATCCACCTTCTCCGCCGACCATGGCCTAATAGTCCTCACCCAGATCCCCACATAACTGAGGAGCAGCCAGTGACAGAGGGGCAGCTCGGGACAGAGGGGCAGCTCGGGACAGAGGGGCAGCTCAGGACAGAGGGGCATCTCAGGACAGAGGGGCATCTCAGGACAGAGGGGCATCTCGGGACAGAGGGGCATCTCGGGACAGAGGGGCAGCTCGGGACAGAGGGGCAGCTCGGGACAGAGGGGCAGCCCGGGACAGAGGGGCAGCCTGGGACAGGGGGGCAGCCCGGGACTGAGGGGCAGCCCGGGACAGAGGGGCAGCTCGGGACAGAGGGGCAGCTCGGGACCGAAGCAGCCCTGAGGGGAAGCCCGGTACTGAGGGGAAGCCTGGTACTGAGGGGAAGCCCGGTACTGAGGGGAAGCCCGGTACTGAGAGGAAGCCCAGTACTGAGAGGAAGCCCAGTACTGAGAGGAAGCTCAGGCAGGTAGTAGGCTCCGGTAAATCCTGGCTGGCTGGTGGAACTGGATGATTCAGGTTGTCTGGCCGATCTAGAAGATCATGGCTGACTGACACTTCTGGCGGATCTTGGCAGACTGGCACTTCTGGCGGATCCTGGCAGACTGGCGACGCTGGGCAGACTGGCGGCGCTGGGCAGACTGGCGGCGCTGGGCAGACTGGCGGCGCTGGGCAGACTGGCGGCGCTGGGCAGACTGGCGGCACTGGGCAGACTGGCGGCGCTGGCGGCGCTGGGCAGACTGGCGGCGCTGGGCAGACTGGGAGCACTGGGCAGACTGGGAGCGCTGGCGGCGCTGGGCAGACTGGCGGCACTGGCGGCGCTGGGCAGACTGGCGGCGCTGGGCAGACTGGGAGCACTGGGCAGACTGGGAGCGCTGGCGGCGCTGGGCAGACTGGCGGCACTGGCGGCGCTGGACAGACAGGAGACTCCGGCAGCGCAGGAGAGGAGAAAGGCTCTGGCTGCGCTAAACAGGCGGGAGACTCCGGCAGCGCAGGAGAGGAGAAAAGCGCTGGCTGCGCTGAACAGGCGAGGCGCACTGGAGGCCTGGTGCGTGGTGCTGGAACTGGTGGTACTGGATCGAGGACACGCACAGGAAGCCTGGTGCGGGGAGCTGCTACCGGAGGACTGGTGTGTGGAGGTGGCACAGGATGGGCTAGACCGTGAAGGCGTACTGGAGATCTTGAGAGCAGTGTAGGCACAGGACGTGCAAGGCTAGGGATGTGCACAGGAGGCCTGGTGCGTGAGGCTGGCACCAACTTCACCAGCCGACTAACACGCACCTCAGGTTGAGTATAGAGCGCTAACTCAGGTGCTATCAAATCCCCGACACGATCCGTGAGACGAATATTATATCTATAGCACCAAGCTAGCAACTCCCTCATTACTCTCCACTCCAATTTCCCCATTAACTCCTTCACAGTCTCTGCTTCACTCACCTCTAACACTGGCTCTGGTTCTGGTCTCCTCCTTGGCTCCTCACGATGAACAAGGAGAGTTGGCTCAGGTCTATCTCCTGACTCAGCCATACTCTCCCTAAGCCCCCCCCCAATAAATTTTTTGGGGTGACTTTCGCTTTTCGCTCTGCGCCGCCGTGCTTTCCTTTTCGACTCCATTCGTCTATAGCCCTCTTCGCATTGCTGTAGGGAATCCCAGGCGGGCTCCTGCACTCTCTCCGGGTCGGCCGCCCACCTGTCGATTTCTTCCCACGTCGTATAATCCATGCCTCTACCGTCCATAACGTCCTCCTTTAGATCCTGCCAGTTTACACACTGCTCGGTCTGTGAGTGGTGGGTGTTTCTGTAACGGCATTCGTCTGTTGAATGAAGAGAGTCGGACCGAAGCGCAGCGTGTAGGTTACTCATGACTTTAATGAAAGATATGACGGTACATGAAATAACTGAAATACGAAAACAACAAACGAAACGTGAAACTAATTACAGCCTATCTGGTGAATACTACACAAAGACAGGAACAAACACCCACGAAATACAAAGCGAAACTGAGGCTGCCTAAATACGGTTCCCAATCGGAGACAACGATAAGCACCTGACTCTAATTGAGAATCGCCTCAGGCAGCCAAACCTATACCACACCCCTAATCAGCCGCAATCCCAAATAATACAAACCCCAATACGAATACAACATATAAACCCATGTCACACCCTGGCCTACCCAAACATATAACAAAAACACAAAATACAATGACCAAGGCGTGACAGCAAAGCAGTTCGACAGATACAACGACACAGAGTTACACATGGAGTAAAACAAACATACAGTCAATAATACAGTATAAATAAGTCTATATACAATGTGAGCAAATGAGGTGAGAAGGGAGGTAAAGGCAAAAAAGGCCATGGTGGCAATATATATTCTAATCTAATCTAATCTAATCTAATCTAGACAATATGGTTATATGTTCTTGCTCCACATTACAAAGTAAGTGGAGGATGTGTACAACAGTGGAGGCTGCTGATGGAAGGACAACTCATAATAATGGCTGGAACGGAGAGAATTAAATGGAAACCATGTGTTTGATGTATTTGATACCATTACACTGATACCGCTCCCACAATTACCATGAGCCTGTCCTCCACAATTAAGGTGCCACCAACCTCCTGGGGTGTACGATACTGCTACTATTACTACTACTGCTACTACTACTACTACTACTACTTATTATACTACTACTACTACTACTACTACTACTACTTATTATACTACTACTACTACTACTACTACTACTACTTATTCTACTACTACTACTACATTTCATTTCCTGAATGTGGAGTGAATATAGAGCCTAGGCTACTGTTCATTATGAAGAGAAGAGATGACATGCAGAAAATGACTGTCCCTCAGGAGCAACACAAAACTATTGATTGTATGACTATGGTAAAGTCTCCATGATGTACAGAGAACAAGAGGTGAAAAAACGATGATCAGAAACAAACATTATTATATAGGAGTCACTGTGGCCCTGAGGTCAGTGGGTATACTGTGGCCCTCAGGTCAGTGGGTATACTGTGGCCCTCAGGTCAGTGGGTATACTGTGGCCCTCAGGTCAGTGGGTATACTGTGGTCCTCAGGTCAGTGGGTACACTGTGGCCCTCAGGTCAGTGGGTATACTGTGGTCCTCAGGTCAGTGGGTATACTGTGGTCCTCAGGTCAGTGGGTATACTGTGGTCCTCAGGTCAGTGGGTATACTGTGGCCCTCAGGTCAGTGGGTATACTGTGGCCCTCAGGTCAGTGGGTATACTGTGGCCCTCAGGTCAGTGGGGATACTGTGGCCCTCAGGTTAGTTGGTATACTGTGGCCCTCAGGTCAGTGGGTATACTGTGGCCCTGAGGTCAGTGGGTATACTGTGGCCCTCAGGTCAGTGGGTATACTGTGGCCCTCAGGTCAGTGGGTATACTGTGGTCCTCAGGTCAGCGGGTATACTGTGGCCCTCAGGTCAGTGGGTATACTGTGGTCCTCAGGTCAGTGGGTATACTGTGGCCCTGAGGTCAGTGGGTATACTGTGGCCCTCAGGTCAGTGGGTATACTGTGGCCCTCAGGTCAGTGGGTATACTGTGGTCCTCAGGTCAGCGGGTATACTGTGGCCCTCAGGTCAGTGGGTATACTGTGGTCCTCAGGTTAGTGGGTATACTGTGGTCCTCAGGTCAGTGGGTATACTGTGGTCCTCAGGTCAGTGGGTATACTGTGGCCCTGAGGTCAATGGGTATACTGTGGCCCTCAGGTCAGTGGGTACACTGTGGCCCTCAGGTCAGTGGGTATACTGTGGTCCTCAGGTTAGTCGGTATACTGTGGCCCTCAGGTCAGTGGGTATACTGTGGCCCTCAGGTCAGTGGGTATACTGTGGCCCTCAGGTTAGTCGGTATACTGTGGCCCTCAGGTCAG
The DNA here is from genome assembly GCF_021184085.1 of Oncorhynchus gorbuscha. NCBI lineage: Eukaryota > Metazoa > Chordata > Actinopteri > Salmoniformes > Salmonidae > Oncorhynchus > Oncorhynchus gorbuscha. Next base: position 7,661,326 of record NC_060190.1, on the reverse strand, counting down.
TGGGTATACTGTGGCCCTCAGGTCAGTGGGTATACTGTGGCCCTCAGGTCAGTGGGTATACTGTGGCCCTCAGGTCAGTGGGTATACTGTGGTCCTCAGGTCAGTGGGTACACTGTGGCCCTCAGGTCAGTGGGTATACTGTGGTCCTCAGGTCAGTGGGTATACTGTGGTCCTCCGGTTAGTGGGTATACTGTGGTCCTCAGGTTAGTCAGTATACTGTGGCCCTCAGGTCAGTGGGTATACTGTGGTGCTCAGGTTAGTGGGTATACTGTGGTCCTCAGGTTAGTCGGTATACTGTGGCCCTCAGGTCAGTGGGTATACTGTGGTCCTCAGGTTAGTGGGTATACTGTGGTCATTAGGCTAGTCGGTATACTGTGGCCCTCAGGTCAGTGGGTATACTGTGGACCTCAGGTTAGTGGGGTATACTGTGGTCCTCAGGTCAGTGAGTACACTGTGGCCCCCAGGTCAGTGGGTATACTATGACCCTCGGGTCAGTGGTTATACTGTGGCCCTCAGACAATGACCTGGGGACAGACAGTGACAAATTACCGGACTCTCGCTGTCACTAAAACTGGTGGTGGTAATATTCTGTACACAGCTACCGCATCTGTCCACACAAAGACACAGACACACACACACACAGACACACACGCGCACAGAAACACACAGACACACACACAGTGCATACTGTACTACTGAGTGCCCAACTGCAGTCAGCTAATACTGTCCAAACACATAATCCAATTCAAAGTTGTGCTTTAAACCTAATCCTTCAAAATCCATGGAGGATTCTAAATGAGTAGAAAACATTCTACACTACTATTAGCTAGCCTGCCTAAAATGCCTATTGGAGAAGTAATATGAATCTAATCTAGACAATATGGTTATATGTTCTTGCTCCACAATACAAAGTAAGACAAATGACAGTTCAAAACCAGTGGAGGATGTGTAGAACAGTGGAGGCTGCTGATGGAAGGACAACTCATAATAATGGCTGGAACGGAGAGGATTAAATGGAAACCATGTGTTTGATGTATTTGATACCATTACACTGATACCGCTCCCACAATTACCATGAGCCTGTCCTCCACAATTAAGGTGCCACCAACCTCCTGGGGTGTACGATACTGCTACTACTACTGATACTGCTAGTACTACTACTACTGCTACTGCTACTACTACTACTACTACTACTACTACTACTACTTATTCTACTACTACTACTACTGCTACTACTACTCCTACTACTACTACTTATTCTACTACTACTACTACTAATACTACTAGTAGTAGTAGTACTGCTGCTGCTGCTACTACTACTGCTGCTGCTTCCGCTACAACTACTACTACTGCTACTACTACTACTAGTACTACTGCTACTGCTACTACTACTGCTGCTGCTTCCGCTACAACTACTACTACTACTACTACTACAACTACTAATACCTAGGTGTCTGGTTAGACTGTAAACTCTCCTTCCAGACCCACATCAAACATCTCCAATCCAAAGTTAAATCTAGAATTGGCTTCCTATTTCGCAACAAAGCATCCTTCTCTCACGCTGCCAAACATACCCTTGTAAAACTGACCATCCTGCCAATCCTCGACTTTGGCGATGTCATTTACAAAATAGCCTCCAATACACTACTCAACAAATTGGATGCAGTCTATCACAGTGCAATCCGTTTTGTCACCAAAGCCCCATATACTACCCACCATTGCGACCTGTACGCTCTCGTTGGCTGGCCCTCGCTTCATAATCGTCGCCAAACCCACTGGCTCCATGTCATCTACAAGACCCTGCTAGGTAAAGTCCCCCCCCTTATCTCAGCTTGCTGGTCACCATAGCTTCACCCACCTGTAGTACGCGCTCCAACGGGTATATCTCTCTGGCCACCCCCAAAACCAATTCTTTCTTTGGCCGCCTCTCCTTCCAGTTCTCTGCTGCCAATGACTGGAACGAACTACAAAAATCTCTGAAACTGGAAACACTTATCTCCCTCACTAGCTTTAAGCACCAACTGTCAGAGCAGCTCACAGATTACTGCACCTGTACATAGCCCACCTATAATTTAGCCCAAACAACTACCTCTTTCTCTACTGTATTTATTTTATTTATTTATTTATTTTGCTCCTTTGCAGCCCATTATTTTTATTTCTACTTTGCACATTCTTCCACTGAAAATCTACCATTCCAGTGTTTTACTTGCTATATTGTATTTACTTTGCCACCATGGCCTTTTTTTTGCCTTTTACCTCCCTTATCTCACCTCATTTGCTCACATCGTATATAGACTTGTTTATACTGTATTATTGACTGTATGTTTGTTTTACTCCATGTGTAACTCTGTGTCATTGTATGTGTCGAACTGCTTTGCTTTATCTTGGCCAGGTCGCAATTATAAATGAGAACTTGCCTACCTGGTTAAATAAAGGTGAAATATATATATATATTTTTTAATATTGCAAAGTAAGGTAAAATTTGTAGGAAACTACTACTAGCTATTAGCCTATTAGCCTATTCTGGGGACAGTGGTTAGTTGTACTAAAATGTAGATAATATGTATGCTACAGTTCTATATGTTTTGCTCTATATTGCAAAGTAAGGCAAATATTTCACCTTGCGGAAAATGTCCTGTGGCTTCTCTCTCTCCCCTTTCTCTCTCTCTCTCTCGCTACCCCTCTCTGTCCTCTTCATCACTACCTTCCTCTCTCCCCTTTCTCTCTCTCTCTCTCGCTACCCCTCTCTGTCCTCTTCATCACTACCTTCCTCTCTCCCCTTTCTATCTCTCTCTCTCTACCCCTCTCTGTCCTCTTCATCACTACCTTCCTCTCTCCGCCAAGCAGAGCCACTCAGCACTTTTACCTCAGCTTGAGAAATCACCATCATCAGCCACCGTGGGGTATCCAAACACCAGCCAAGGGGGTACTTTGATATTCTCTCCCTGACACCCTAAGACCTGCGGCTCTCCCAACGAGATGGGTGGAAACCCCCCGCAGATTTGGAAGAACGAGGAAGTATGTTAGTGGAACGGTTGAAGTGGAGGAGGCAAAGGAGGTGGGAGGGGAAGTTAGGGGAATGACTTTTTACGAGAACGTCTTACTACACTATACCCTGCACCTCAGTGTGCACTTTAAGTGCAGTTGATTTGGAGCCTCCTGGGATTCCATTAGAAACATCTAAGCTTCATTCAACCTCATTCTTATCAAGCCTCTATTCCCAGCACCCTTCAGTTCCCATCCAATACCTCCAGAGATATGGTGATACACATCTAATGGATTCTGATCACGGTTCTTGTCAGTTTTTCTCATTTAATTACATCAGTTCCCTACATCTCTCAATCTCTTTCTTGTTCTCCGTCTCTATTTCTCTGAGCAAACTTGTTTTTTGTTGTATTACTTGTATGTGCCACATAGCCAATGAAAAATGTAGATGTCTTTGGTATTGACTGTCTACAGAGGTATATGTGATGTGAAATGTTCACTGAGTATAATAAACATTAGGAACACCTTCGTAACATTGTGTCTGCAAAGAGGGTCCCCTTTGCAAACAGAACAGTCTCAATTTGTCAGGCCATGGACTCTACAAGGTATTGAAAGCGTTCCATTAGGATGCAGCGTTGCAGTTCTTGACACAAACCGGTGTGTCTGGCATCCTTTACCGTACCCTGTTCAAATGCATTTAAATATGTTGTGTTTCCCATTTATCCTCTGAATGACACACATACAGTACACAATTCATGTCTCAGTTGTCTCAAGGTTTAAAAAACCTTATTTAACCTGTCTCCTCTCCTTCATCTACACTGATGAATCCACTGGTAAAGTGGATGTGACAAGTGACATCAATAAGGGATCATAGCATTCAACTGGATTCACCTGGTCAGTCTACTGTATGTAACGGAAAGAGCAGGTGTTCTTAATGTTTTGTACAGTCAACATATAAGGGTCTGTATGTGTCAGGGTTGAATCCATTTCAATTGAAACCAGTCAATTCAGGAAGTGATTTCAATTTAAAATTCAGAAATGTAAAACCTTGTGAAATATATATCTTTCTAGTTTTTCATTTATTGAAAAGTAATTGAAAATAAATGCCCTTTATTCAATTATTTAATTGGAATTTCAGTTTACTTCCTGAATTTCAGATTACAGTACTTCCCTGGTAAGTGTTTGGGGGGGGGTATGTCTGTCTGTCTGTCTGTCTGTCTGTCTGTCTGTCTGTCTGTCTGTCTGTCTGTCTGTCTGTCTGTCTGTCTGTCTGTCTGTCTGTCTGTCTGTCTGTCTGTCTGTCTGTCTGTCTGTCTGTCTGTCTGTCTGTCTGTCTGTCTGTCTGTGTGTGTGTGTGTACTGTTTGTATATGAATGAGTACTTCTTTGAAACCCCTGTATTCTTATACTCGCCTTATCTTATACCAGTCTTATACCACCTACCGTTCATGCCGTTGTAGATGCTCCTGTGATGCGGTGACAGCTCTTCAGCGGTGGCCGGTCTCTTCTGTGCCTCTCTCCCAGGGCTGCCGAACTTCATGTGGTCTGGACTCCCACTATACTGGTGCCTGTGAGTCTCTGGACTGCCCCCGGCTGACATCACACAGCCCTTCTCATGGTGCTGGTGCTCTGGCGTCCCCAACCCTAGATGTGCCTGTCTGGGCTCGGGGCTTCCACAGCAGCTACCGCCCCCGATGCTCCCCCTGTGGTGCCTCTGGTAGAGCTCCCCGGCGCTGCCGCCCTGACCCGACCCCAGGAGGTGCTGCTGTTTCTGGGAGAGAAGCAGGTCGGAGCTGTGGAGGTGGTGGTGCTTGGTGGATGGGTGCTGGGACTCGGGGCTCCAGCGTCCCACATTGCGGCCGTACTTCTCGGGGCTAAGCCCCCGCATGGAACGGGCGCTATGGGTGTGGTCGGGCACCGAGATGGAGCCGCAGCGGGGCCGGCAGAGCTGGGGCATGGCGTAGGGATACTCCAGGCTGGTACTACGGTGCCTGCCCTGGGGGTGAGGAGGTTCAGGGCTGGAGGGGATATCACGTTCTCCACTCACACTGCCAGCCCGGGGCTTTTGGAGATGCTCCGGGCTCCCAGTTCCACCGCCCCCCGAGGCTACCGGCGTGTGTAACCAGGTGGAGCTGCTTGTGGTGGGGGTGATCGGAGCTGTCGGCGCTCCCCGCGCTAGACGTACTACTCCCATCCCCCACGTCCCTCATCAACAACCCTGTCCCGGGGACCAGCAACAAACTACTCTGGCTATCGATAGAATTCCTACACCCTCCTGCCACCCCCACCACACAACCTCCCCCCCCCCCTCCTCCTCCTACACCACCAACCCCCACCCCTCCACCACCTCCTCCTACTCCTCCTCCACCTTTCTCCTCGTCGAGTAACAAACAGAGTTCTTTGAGATCCAAGTTCTCCCGGACCACCTCGTCCTGCCGCAACTCCAGCTCCTTGAGCTTCTGAAGGTACAACGTCACCTCCTTCCTCATGATGGAGGCGCTGTAGCGCCCCAGTCGCTGCCACTCCCTGGACACCCGCTTGCCCTTCTGACGGTCGTCATCCAGGAAGCAACACAGGTCCCTCAGCTCCCGGTTGTCCTCCTGCAGTTTCTGGTTGATGTCCTGAGGAGAGGAGAGGGGATGAGAGGAGTGGAGTGGAGAAAGAGAGGTGAGAAGTGTTCATTAGTGCTATTTTATTCATTCCCTCTTATCTAGGTCCTACTGGGGTAGAAATCCTTTATTCGAGGAAACCTTACTTTAATATCATGTCAATCAAAGACAGAGTCAAATAGAAATGAAAATCAGCTGCTCATAAACCTCTGTATCACATAAATATGGATGTGAAAATGTTGGATGTAAGAGTGGTAGAGGGCAAATAGGCCGTGAGTGATCTGAGAGAGGGAGCCAGGGAGGGAGGGCAAAGCACCAGGCCAAAACTTACCGCTCTCTCTCTCTCTCATTTGCAACATGATGGCATATTTGCCCAAAGTTCTCCACCTCCCCTAATTATCCATAATAACATACACCTCAGACCCTCCAGCACGTGTAGTTTAATTAGGTACCATGGTGCTTCGGGCTGGGCCTTTTGGGCCTGCTCTCTGAAGCAGCCAAGGATCCTTCCTCCATCCCCATGTGCCTCGTCTCAGTCGCTCCTATCTCATTTTAATGAATCCCAGAGTATCGGAGTAGGATGTTAAATCAAGTTTATGTAGCTCAGAGAAATAATAAAATTATGCCAGGATTATTATTGCTAGTTACACTGCACCAAATATGATTTGGGAGAGAGAAGTCATATATTTGGGGAGTGTGAGTATTCTGGGTTAAATAGCTTTACTCTTGTAGCCTAGTATAATTTTGTTGGTGATATTCCAAGAGCAAGCATCAAGGTTGTGCCACAGGCCTACACACCAAAGCTCTTGCAAAGGAGACGGAGACTAAAGACAACAGGTGAGTGAGTGAGAAAGAGAGAAGAATGATGATGCTTGACATTCAGCCCAGATGCCCTCTCACTATGCTTTCTGATGGAAGATGAAGGATGCACACACAAGTAGGCTCATGCACGCTCACAGATACATGCACAGGGAGAGGGAGAGAGATCTTGTCAAATGAAATGAACTTATATACATCCTGCCTCCATTTCATCATGTGGACAGCGGCGCCCTTTAAAGAACGCGCAAACTCAACCACGAACACCCTCTCATGCTGTGCGCGCTCAGATGCGCCAGTGCGGCCTCCCCGCCGTTAACTATGATCTCATCTTTTTAGAAATGCCATGCGCGCCCATTCCTCACCTTCAGCCCTCTTATCTCGTTCAAGTGCAGCTGGAGGCTGCGATTGACCTCGCGGATCAGATTGCTGTGGTCCAGTATCACGCTCATTTTATCGGCTTCAGACCGCCGGAGCCGCCGCACCAAATCCTCTTTGGTCCACTTGAGAAGGTCCTCGTCCTGTATATTTGAGATGTCCTCCGCTGGACTTTCACTCTTTGTTATGGACAGCGAAAGCTGTGGCTGACTAGCTTTTTCCATCCCTACGGTTCCGTTGTCGGGAATACCGGCGACAACAGGCTTGAAATACAACTCAGAGGGCACTAACAGTCAACCTCCGCTCGCATCAGCCGCACAAGTCAAACTGATCCGGAATTACCGTTCGAAATCAAATCGCATAGTTGCCTGACACTTCAGCCCCCAAATGCAACAGCTGAGGACGCCGCCGAATCCCTCGTCCAACAGTGAAATATAGCCCTAGAAAAGGCTACGTGCAACTATCTAACATCCCGAAACCCCGGCAGGACTATTTTTTAGTTCATGCAAGTTTGCACCTGAATGCATCCACATTTAGTCTCTTTCGTCCTGAAGTGAAGGGAGCTTCGGCGGGTAGCGGGTTGCTGATGCGCATCTCCCGCCTCTTGTAGCTGTACAGTCCAATACATAAGGGAGGAGGAACCGCTGTAGCATCGCCAGGCAAGTGCACTGCGCGTGAATAGATGGAGAGAGCGTGACTGCAGTGACTAGCAGAACCTCCTCTCTCTCTCTCTCTCTCTCTCTCTCTCTCTCTCTCTCTCTCTCTCTCTCTCTCTCTCTCTCTCTCTCTCTCTCTCTCTCTCTCTCTCTCTCTCTCTCTCTCTCTCTCTCTCTCTCTCTCTCTCTCTCTCTCCATCCAAGTGTCTCCATCAAATGATGCGGGGGTGATGGGTATGCTTTGGTACCCAGCGCCATCTACAGATCAAAAGCCATGGGCTACAGCATTTCGTCATCTTTTTTTATGGGCCTATAATAAATTCAGGACATCATTTCCCATGATCCTCGTGTGCGTGCTTGTATCTCACGTCATGGACACGAGAGCCAGAAAATGTAGTAACACGTCATTCTACTGAAGTAGAGGACCACCGGCTGGGAGTTGCCCCCTCAGGTTCTTCGCTCTCTCATTCTGTTTGCGCATCGGCATTTGTCACCTAAATGCTGATCCGATTTATTACAGTATAATATTTATTTACCTTCGTCTGGATTTCCAACCGGATCTGTATAAAAGGTATGGTTCTCCGTCTGATCTGCCTGCATCAATTTGATGAAAAGTGTCGAGCTGGGCCATTCTGTTTGCGTTCGTCCAGAAAAAAAGCCGACTAAAGGCTGGGTTAGTCCGTTAGCAAGGCTAGCCTAGTTAACATGTATCGTTAATATAACTTGCATGATCGTGTTTTATATCAAGTTTACATTAGAAACACTCCCGGAATTTGATTAAATGCTAACTGACGTTAGCTAACGTTACCTAAGATGTCGATTTTACTAGCTAACGTCAACTAGAACCTGTCGCTAACTAGCTTGTTGCTGCTACTAGCATCCGCCTCCTTTCAGGAAGGCATCTCTACCAGGGACGAGATCCTAAAATGTGATTTGTGATGCCTGTCTAACCATTTAACTACTACAACATGCTTGTCGTTAAATATTGCCAAGATGATCATCATTTGGTTCCTAGTAATGGCCAGTAATAGCTAAGATGTGCCAGTATATAGCATAGCTAGAAGATACCGTTTTTAGTCTGTCCATGTAAGCACTCCGTTGTGTAATCAATGGATCGATGCTACTTCGAGTGAAGGGTCCTGTAGGCCAGCTGTCAATCACCTGGTAGAGCTGTTTGACGCGGAGGGTTCCCCTGAATGAGAGAGTGGAGAGGTGCGCGTTCCTTTTGGTTCATATCTGAATTAGATAGCTGAAGTGAACTATGGTTTGGAACAGACAGTTCTGTCTTGATAAGTGTGTCAGAAGACCTTCAAGTGGTGGTGGTCTCTTCCATAACATTACATGGAATTGCTTTACGAGGAAACGTTCCATAACATTCCATGGAATTGCTTTACGAGGAAACGTTCCATAACATTCCATGGAATTGCTTTACGAGGAAACGTTCCATAACATTCCATAACCTGTATTTTTACCAAATTGCAGCTTTAATGCTTTTCCATTGAACTCAAAATGTCCCCTTTTTCTTTTCATGTCAGATGTTCTAATGCCATCATCAGACAATCTAGATAAGATCAGATTTAAAAAATATATATATACAGGACTTCCAAAGCTATAGAAATCTAAGACATCTGGTTACTGCCGTTCATACGTACCGAGGCCGATAAGCCCAAGTCTCACTCGTCACTGAAATGTTACATAGTTGAAATGGCTGTGACCAACATTTATGTAGGATTCAAAATTAGCCCAGGGATTCTTAAGTATCAAAACATGCCAAACAGGTTTTGATGACGAACATCATCGTTATCCATATTCCACATAGGCCTCCACCTATGAACTTGGAACAAAGCCATGGAAAGATTGAAAAGTGAGCGTCAGCTCACACTGAACTCCAGACTCAAACAGCTCTCGGAGAAGCGACGACAGACTACCTGCCCTTAGCTAGAGCTAGTTTAGCTATCGGACGAACATCTCTCTATATTTCTTTATTTAACCTTTTATTTAACCAGGCAAGTTTATTAAGAATCTCTTCACTTTCTTTCCCATTGAAGTTGCCATGGCGACATACCAGGAGTTTATCCAACAGAATGAGGATCGGGACGGCGTGCGTTTTAGCTGGAACCTGTGGCCCTCGAGCAGGCTGGAAGCTACCCGGCTGGTAGTGCCTGTCTCCTGCCTCTTCACCCCACTCAAGGAGAGGCCAGACCTGCCACCGGTGCAGTACGAACCGGTCCTCTGTAGCAGGGCCAACTGCAAGGCCGTACTAAACCCGCTATGGTGAGTATTTTTAGGAGTGGAGGTGAATGTTGTTGTTTTAGGCTGAGTGAGTGTTTTTAATTGTTGCTTGTTGACGTTTTTACAAGCACTTAGCTAGAAGCTAAGATATGTCCAACAACTTACCTGGCATCTCTTTGTTTTCAACTTCAGCTTTTTATTCTTCTGAGAACTTACGTCTCGGGTTGAAGGGAAGAGTAGGAGAAGAAAGGGATCATCAACTATGTTTTTAATATCTTTAGGAATGCTTAGGTGTAGCTACAATCACTCAGGGAAAGCCTCAGGCTAGGTGACAGGTTTGTTTGACTGCTGTACACTGTATCCAAGTAGCTCTGTCTTCCACCCCCCCCTTGTAGCCAAGTTGACTACAGAGCCAAAATATGGGCGTGCAACTTCTGCTTCCAAAGAAACCCAGTGAGTACACCACAATGGACTATGCTGAGCTGTCCGACCAAACACTATTCCACCATAGAATATTCGAGGCGCATAATGTACCATTTAGACCTATAATAATAATAGTCATATCTGTAGGCGGACTACATACATTCCTGTGTTTATACTAGTCATATTCCACAAAGGAACACAGCTGGTGGTAGTAGGAATATCTTTAAAGTGGCCTGTCTACATTCCTTGAGCAGGTGAAGCTAACCACTTTTGTCTTCTCGTTCTCTCCTTCACAGTTCCCCCCGTCATACGCCGGCATATCGGACGTAAACCAGCCGGCTGAGCTCATGCCACAGTTCTCAACCATTGAGTACATAGTGCAGGTAAACACGTACAGTTCTACATAGAGATCACTGAACTCTGAACTTTGCACACAGACACTATGTTCTGTACACGCGCCTGGCTTTGTAGTTATACGTCTCAACCCACAGCATTTGAGATATCAGCTGATGTACGAAGGGCTATATAAATAAATTTGATTTGATTTGATGTGACATCATCCCAAGAACTCAAAACACTGCAACATAGAAAAACCATGTCAACTCAAAACTAAAGACCTCAGCACTTTGTTTCTGTGAAATAACATCTCCAATCCCGTCTCTGCCACCAATGTAGCGCGGCCCCCCGAACCCCCTCATCTTCTTGTACGTGGTGGACACGTGTCTGGAGGAGGAGGATCTGCAGGCCCTGAAGGAGTCCCTGCAGATGTCCCTGTCCCTGCTGCCCCCCAACGCCCTGGTCGGCCTCATCACCTTCGGACGCATGGTGCAGGTCCACGAGCTGAGCTGCGAGGGCATTGCAAAGAGCTACGTGTTCAGAGGAACCAAGGAGCTTTCCTCCAAACAGATCCAGGTCAGTCAGTAACTGTTACATACGGGAAGTGAAGTAGTCTTGAAGATGTATTCATTAGTTTTGGGAAAAGATCTGGATTAGTTGTACTAAGATGACTGTAATATGACGACAACCGCGGGCCGCATTAAATATTTCACAGACCGCATTTGGCCCGAGGGCCGTATGTTTGAGACCTCTGATCTAGGTCAAAGTCTGCTTTGTCCATAGAAATAGAATAGGATCTTTGTTGTGGTCGTGTGTCATATGATCATGTCTAGGTGTCCTTGTATCAATTGGAAATTAAATGACAATAAAACAGTAGAATGGGGACAGGATACAGGTCAAAGACAGCCAAGTGTCACAAGATAGGATAAGAAGATATGATTGGCTCTTTGGGATGGTTCTGAATGACAAATAATGGGTCTATGCCACTGCAGGGGTAGTGTTTCATACAGATTAAAAGCCCTAGGGTCCTACCACCCAGAAACAGAGCGTTAGTCCTATACAGCCGACAGGGAACATTCCCCTTAGTCTGTCATGTAATATTCAAAAACATTGTCAGAGGTACTTTGAAATACAGTGTTGTATATGATATTGTGTACAGTCAGAGTGTTAGGCCTATATAGAATACAGTCAAGAGACTGGTCAGGCCAAGATAAACTCTTAGGCTGCCATGCAATATTCCACAATAAAATTGTTGAAAGTCCATGAGAACTCATAGCTCTCTTTCTCTCTTTCAGGAGATGCTTGGCCTGACGAACCCAGCGGCACCGGGGCCTCAGGGTCGTCCCGCGGCCCCTCGGGATCCAGCCGTCACCTGTGGGTTCCTGCAGCCGGTCCATAAGGTAGACATGAACCTGACAGACCTGTTGGGAGAGCTGCAGAGAGATCCCTGGCCTGTACCACAGGGGAAGAGACCACTGCGGTCTACTGGAATAGCACTGTCCATCGCCGTGGGCCTGCTGGAGGTAATAACCGTTACATAAGCGTGCATACACACACACACACACACACACACACACACTTACACAAACACACTATGTACACATTTTGTGCGGTGTACCAATAACCTGATTCTATGTCGTCAACATAGACAACTGCCCTTCAAAACTAAACTGAACCTTACCCCTCTGACATGTCACAGGTTTCCACTAACCTTTGACAAACTTCTTCTCTCTCACACACTCTTTCTCTCACACACACACACAAGACATTATCTCTTCAGTTAGGTCTGCCAATAGTACCACTCGTACTTTCTGAGGTCAAAGGTCAGCTTCTTTCTTTTTGCCTTATTTCTCTCTCTCTCTCCACTATATTCTCTTCCTCGTTCTGGTAACACAACTAACATGCTGTAGGTACATGTTAGAACAGCTGTGTTCCCTGCTGTCCGGTCCTCTGGTGCTGATGTCTACTGATAATGTCATGATTAGAGATAAGATAAGGTGCTGTTCGGAAACCGGGTCCTGGTCTGTATGGTTACTTAGTAGGAATGAGTTTCTTGAAGGGATATCGGTAGTTTGGTGAATCCTTACGGTGCCTGCGGGTGCATTTGCAAACAATTACACAGTCAAATCACTTGGGATGTCACTGTAATGGAAATAATTTAGTGAAGAGTAATTAACACAATGCTTAGCGTATGTTTTCCCTTCATGTCGTGTTTCTGTTTGGGACAGTCGTTTGTGTACGGGTTGGCGGTCACTAGACTTGATAGTGAATGTTCTGGATTGTTGTCATATCTGTTGATGGTGATGCCAGACTGGAGGTACAAGGACACTGATTGTTAATGTGTTCTGTGACACTGTGATTCCGTAGCGGCTGAGGTTGTGACTTCCTACAAGCCTCTCGGCGGGTTTTTACAGAACATTGGTGCTGTGGGATTAGAATGGTTGGGTTACAGAAAGACATTTTCTCTGCTTCTGTTCTGGAGGTGTCTACCTGTTCCATCTTCTAAAACCGACGGGATTTAGATTGCTGTTATCAACGATTGCTGTCGTTATTGTTCACCTGGAGATTCCCAATATATTCAGTTATATCATACTACAGTTAAATCAGACCACAACCTAATGGCAGCTTCTGTGTTGGCAGTCACATCTCAGTCAGAAATGCCATATTTATGGTTGAATTAATCAAATAAATAAATCAAATGTTGACCATACTGACCATAGGCAACGTCTTTCCACCCCCAGGGTACGTTTCCCAACACAGGGGCCCGTGTGATGATGTTCATGGGCGGACCCCCCACCCAGGGCCCCGGAATGGTGGTGGGAGACGAACTCAAGACCCCCATCCGCTCCTGGCATGATATCACCAAGGACAACGCACGGCATCTGAAGAAAGCCACCAAGGTCAGTCCAAGAATAACAGACTGGATAGCGTAGAATGGATAGCGTAGAATGGATAGCGCAGAATGGATAGGGCAGAATGGATAGCGCAGAATGGATAGCGCAGAATGGATAGCGCAGAATGGATAGCGCAGAATGGAAGTTTTATTGTCCATGTTGTATATGGACACTGTGAAAAAGAGAACTTGTATGTGGGTTGGTTATATCTTGTACAAGTCGTTGTTTTGTCTCTGTTCTTAGTGGCCTTGTTTTTAGAGTTAAAGCTGGAATCCTTCATTGGTGGAACTGCCGCGTCCTTCTGCGATATTACAACAACAGAAGTTACTGGAAACAACGAACACTTATTTTTCTCGGATGTCATTGCACGCTCGATACAACACAATACGTGGTGCAATTCACAGGAGGTTGGTGGCACCTTAATTGGGGAGGACGGGCTCGTGGTAATGGCTGGAACTTTATAGGTAGAATGGTATCAAATACATCAACAAATGGTTTCCATGTGTTTGATGCCATTCCCTTCTCTCTATTCCAGACATTCTAATGAGCCGTCCTCCCCTTTGCAGCCTCCACTGGTGCAATTTTGTTTTACCGTGCTGCGCGACACTCCTTAGCGCCGCAACAAAAACAATAACAATGGTGTTGGGGAGGCTAGCGGCTTCCCTCCACTGCGGATTCCATCTTTAAGACTACGCTAGTTTTTAGAGCTAAGATGGATGAAACAACTTAAGAGATTTTTGTCTTAATGTAGTTTAGCTTAATTATTTTCTTTCACTCACGTCAAGCTCTCGCGATGTGTCAAATATTTCGCTCAAGTTTGCGCCCTCTTCTCTCTCCATACCTCTTCTGTTGAGGTATGTTCATGGACACCGATGCTCCAAAGAGTTCTCAAGGTGCTACACAGCACTGTTTGTATATGTTGCAAACGGTTCCCTTGTTTTGTTTTACTCAGTACTACGACGCCTTGGCGAACCGTGCGGCAGTGAACGGCCACAGTATTGACATCTACGCCTGTGCCTTGGATCAGACCGGACTTCTAGAGATGAAATGTTTATCCAACCTCACTGGGTTAGTACTAGTCTCAGACGACCTACGCCTGACCTGTGTCCTGTCTTCACCTGATTCCCCTAGTTGTGCTGAATCCCTCATGTCCCTGGTGATTTCAGAACTGTCTACTGAAGCTTTTATTTGATCTGAATAAGAAATACCTTTTGTACAATTCCCTCTACATTCGATAGGATGACTTTTCCAGAGACTTCATCCTCACTAGCTCATTGACTTTTCCAGAGACTTCATCCTCACTAGCTCATTGACTTTTCCAGAGACTTCATCCTCACTAGCTCATTGACTTTTCCAGAGACTTCATCCTCACTAGCTCATTGACTTTTCCAGAGACTTCATCCTCACTAGCTCATTGACTTTTCCAGAGACTTCATCCTCACTAGCTCATTGACTTTTCCAGAGACTTCATCCTCACTAGCTCATTGACTTTTCCAGAGACTTCATCCTTACTAGCTCATTGACTTTTCCAGAGACTTCATCCTTACTAGCTCATTGACTTTTCGTCTTGTATTTATATTCGAATTATGCTGCTGAATAGTCATGTTTTTTTCCCCCTCCCGGTTTCCGTCCTCTCAGAGGTCACATAGCGATGGGCGACTCCTTCAACACCTCTCTGTTCAAGCAGACCTTCCAGAGGGTGTTCAGTAAGGACCACAACGGAGAGTTCCGCATGGCCTTCGGAGGCATGCTGGAAGTCAGCACGTCCAGGGAACTGAAGGTATCGGGGGCCATCGGGCCCTGTGTCTCCCTCAACGCTAAGGGACCGTGTATATCAGAGAATGTGAGTCTTTCAGGCCCATACAGAATCCAAATAGGGTTTAAAAAATATTTTTTAAATGCAGAAACGGTCCCAAAATTCCTAGCTTTTCCAGAATTTCAGGAATGTTGTCCGGAAATTGTTCAACCTTCTATTCTCATAGCATTTTCCCCTCTGGAAGTGAATTGGGAAGATGTTTTTCATTGACTTCAATGGCCCTTTGTCTCTGTTACAGGAGGTCGGTGTTGGAGGAACAACGCAGTGGAAAATCTGCAGTCTCAGTCCCTCCACGACGTTGGTCTTGTACTTCGAGGTCGTCAATCAGGTGAACACACTTCCCTTTGATCAAACACCTCAGTGATTCCTTAGGACGTTGTTTTTAGTAGTCAAACAACAGGATGTTTAGCAATATTAAATGTACTCCTATACCAACTATTGTAGTTATATTTTCTCTGTGCAGCACAACGCCCCAATCCCTCAGGGTGGTAGAGGAGCGGTCCAGTTTGTCACCCAGTACCAACACTCCAACACCCAGAGGAGGATCAGGGTTACCACCGTCGCCAGGAAGTAAGTCTTCTCTCTCGCTTTGAATCAGTAAACAGGAAGTGCGTTTGCAGAACTGCTACATCGATCTTGACTGAAGTGTGACTGAACTGACAGCCCTTACAATATATATATATATATATATATATATGCAAGACTCTGCATTTTGGCCACGTCACATTTCTCACATTGTCTTTAAGCAGTGAGTTACCACAAAGTCAATATTGGCTGTACAAATGAGGATGTTGACATTCGCCCTATCCTGTTAAATGACTGGAAGGGGACGTGCCTACATTTGTGCTTACGCACACGTGCGTCAGTCTCGCCCTGCCCCTAACCTGTCCACTCCCTCTCTCTCTCTCTCCCTCCATCCAGTTGGGCCGACGCCCAGTCCCAGATCCAGCACATCGAGTCGTCCTTCGACCAGGAGGCGTCGGCGGTCATCATGGCCAGGCTGGGCGTGTTCAGGGCCGAGTCGGAAGAGGGGCCGGACGTCCTGCGCTGGCTGGACAGACAGCTCATTCGCCTGGTGAGTGACAGCTAGGCTGACCAATGTGTGACAGGCTTTGTAATGTCATTGGGCATTGGACCCACCTTGGCTATTCCAAGAGAGAGTCGCCTGTTGTTCTTCACACAGCTGAATGTATGTAGGACTTGTGGGTGATTGTGGATAGAAGAATCCTTTGTGTTCTTGTGTCTCCTTGTTCTTATTCATTGTAGAAGAATGTAGAAAGGAGTTGCCTGGAATGTGAAGCAGTATGACGCGAATACTAATTAGTTGACAGTTTAAATCCCTCTGTGACGTTTCGGGAAGTTGTGTTGGATACCTAAAGTAACAGCACTTGACTGAAGTCCTGAAGGTGTTGATGCCTTAGTTCAAGACGCTGACGTTTGTCTTGTCTCCTTGGTTACAGTGTCAGAAATTCGGTCAGTTCAACAAAGACGACCCCACCTCCTTCAAGCTCTCGGAGTCCCTCTCACTCTACCCACAGGTAAGACTGACACCTAGTGGTACACTCTGGAACTATATGAGCTATTTAATGAGAGCCCTTCAACACAAGTCCTTCTAATAGAGTAGAACTGGAATAGATTTGACCAGATCGTCGAGATCTGAATTATTACTTTGAGTATATACATGCTTACCTCTAACTTTAGCAAAAAATCATATTTATGTCAAATGGGATATATGTAGATGAAAAAGTAGTCAACGGCTGTATCCTAACACCACCCAGCACAGAAGCAGAGAACTGTGTAATTGGCCTCGTCTGACAACTTAACACCAGAGGCTTGTATGACGTTGAAACAAAAAGTCAGTGACTTTGTCCGTTGCTACAGAATCACACAATAGTGTGTCCTTGTACCTCCAGTCTGGAGTCAATCACTGTCAACAGACAGGAGTTGAATCCATAACACACAGCACTGTGTCTAGTGGCCATCAACCCGAGTGTTACAAACAGAACACTGAAAACATCATGTTTATTACAGAAGTGGAATATACATAAATATATACATCTAAACATTGTGTTAATCACTCTAAACTGAACGTTAACTCTATTCATCTTAAATATTCCCATTGCACAGATAATCACAACTCATAACTTCCACTTAGTTTAGTTGACCTCGGTGGGATATGTACAGGAACATTTGATGATGCAAGAAGCAATATCCCAAATATAAAAATATATATATATAATTTGATAATATTTTTTCAATAAAAACGTTTTTTTTAAAGCATATTTCATTATAATCGTTAGAATAATGTCTCTGTCCTCCATCTAGTTTATGTTCCACCTGCGGCGGTCGCCGTTCCTGCAGGTGTTCAACAACAGCCCAGATGAGTGTTCCTACTACAGACACCACTTTGTCTGCCAGAACCTGACCCAGTCTCTCATCATGATCCAGCCCATCCTGTACTCTTACTCGTTCCACGGACCACCAGAGGTCAGACTCCTACCAAATACTATGGACACACACTCTATAGTAGTGTGCTAGATGGCGCCGAAAGACATGGTCGACCAGTTTCTAGCTCCTAGGAAACTTTGCAGTATTTAAAAAAATATATATTAAAAAAAAGTTTTCTTTATTTTAATTTTCAGCATTTGTATGTATTGTTAGGTATTACTGCACTGTTGGAGCTAGAAACATAAGCATTTCGCTGCACCTGCAGTAACATCTGCAAAATGTGTATGCGGCCAATCAAATATTGAATTTAATTATAATCAACTTTCTTAGTTATTTGTTTTCCAATCTACTCTGATGTTATAAAACCAGTCTATATATTAGATAATTAGGTCACATTTCCCTAAGGGCAAATGAGTTTAGTTATATTCACATGCTCAATGAGTTCCACACTACCTTCCTCTGTAAAATAAAAAGAATGGATGTGAGACTTATCCTGTTGTGTCTGTCTGTTCTACAGCCTGTTCTCCTGGACAGTGGCAGTATTCTCCCAGACAGGATCCTCCTCATGGACACCTTCTTCCAGCTGGTCATCTACCATGGAGAGGTGAGAGGTCACGCTGGAAAACAACGGCGCTGGTGCTCTAATGCTAGTTATTAGTAGCTGGAACAACACTACTAATTATTATTATTTCCGATCATCTCAAACTGAACATCATCATGTAGAGCATAAACAACAATGTAAATCACTATATTATAACAAGAAACAAGACGTGTGTGTGTGTGTGTGTGTGTGTGTGTGTGTGTGTGTGTGTGTGTGTGTGTGTGTGTGTGTGTGTGTGTGTGTGTGTGTGTGTGTGTGTGTGTGTGTGTGTGTGTGTGTGTGTGTGTGTGTGTGTGTGTGTGTGTGTGTGTGTGTGTGTGTGTGTGTGTGTGTGTGTGCCTGCCTGCCTGCCTGATGTGATGGGTTTGAAGAAATGGGACACATATTAGTAGATTCACTATGTCCTATCATTTTCTATTCTCAACATGTTAGATATTTCTCACAAACGACAAAAAATAGATTAGCTGGCACAACTAACACCAACACACAACATCCTACCATGACAATAACCCTGGCCTATTTAACTAACACCAAAACACATCCTACCATGACTATAACCCTGTTGTATCTCTCTCTCTCCACCAGACCATCGCCCAGTGGCGTAAGGCGGGTTACCAGGAGCAGCCGGAGTACGAGAACTTCAAGCATCTACTGGTAGCACCTGTGGATGACGCCCAGGAGATCCTGCAGACCCGCTTCCCCATGCCCCGGTACATCGACACAGAGCACGGAGGGTCCCAGGCCCGCTTCCTCCTGTCCAAGGTCAACCCCTCCCAGACACACAACAACCTCTACTCCTGGGGACAGGTAATACAATGTTCATTCATTCTTCAAAACGTCAACTGAGAACCACTTTTTATGTACAATAACAGCTGTGGACTTGATTTGGAAATAGGTGATGTTAAAGTTGGAGTTTCATCATGGGGAGTCAATTGTATTTTTCTTAAAATAATTCTAGTCTTACAAGTGGTAGAGCTTCATGTACCATCTGTCTCTATTCTGCTGGCCATTATGAGTCTGATCCAACTGACTGCAGCTTTACTCTAGTGTTTTCACCATGCTCATCACATCTCTGTCTCTTCTCATTCTCTAGGAGACCGGAGCCCCCATCCTCACAGACGACGTCAGTCTACAGGTGTTCATGGACCACTTGAAGAAGCTGGCCGTGTCGAGCGCCACTTAATTTCCCAGTCCCGGGACCAAAGTGACCAGCCTCGTGACCAGACCGATATGCCCACCGTTCTATTTCACTTCACCATACGTCTGGTTGACGAGGCGACCAAAGTGAAGGACCTGAACGGAGAGAGGGATGAGAAGGAAAGAGGGAGACATTCCTGTATGAATACAGGGACCTAGTAACACTTTCCCCACGTATGACCTATGACGGTTTTAAATCCTCTAAGTTATTATCATTCCTGCTTTAAGTTTCCGGGAATTTTGCTTCCCTAAAATTGTGATTGACATTAACTTCTCCCCCACACTGGAAAAGCCTTACTGCACCTCGGTTGTAGCCTGGTCCCAGATCAGTTTTTCATGCCTTGACAACGACCGTAGGAGTTGGCTTATACAGCACAAACAGATCTGGGACCAGGCATCCTCAGATATTTATCCCAGTTCTTACATTCCATCTCACCTTTATAATAATAATTTGGCTAATGATTTACTTGTTTGTCTGTCTGTGGTAAGGCATGTAGCTACTGTAGTAGTTTGGTCAATGATTGCTGCTCGAGACGCTTTAAATATTTTTATGTTCTTGATAACGTCCTATAGTTTATTTTTTCCATAAAATTTCCCCTAAATAATGATTCATTTAAATAATGTTCTGATTAAACTGTCAATCTATCCTCGTAGTGCTACTGTTTTCCTTGTGAATACAGAAAGACTGGAAGTTCAATGAATTAATGTTGTTATTGTATTTGTAAGTCGCTCTGGGTAAGAGAGTCTGCTAAATGACTTAAATGTAAATGTAAATGTATTAAACAAAACTTCTTACTTTTCTAACACATCCTTTACACAGTCTAGTCAACTGACTACGTTTTCCACATATCTGTTTTCGCACCATCTGGCATTTTGTATTACTTACCCCGAAACCCATCATCACTGTTCTTTGACTCGGCTACTCTAGTCTTCCTAATGTTGACACTTCTACTTACTGTAACAAAAGGGAACGTAAATGATTTGATTTAGTCTGACTGATTTGTTGCATATAAAGTGTCAAGACAACCTTATTCACCAGCTATGCATTTTATGTTTCCCTCATTGTTTTGTGTGTGTTTCTATGTCATATAAATGTGTCAAATAGATCAGCAATACCAGAGAATCATTCATCTGGTCTGTGTAGACGGACGCCATATTTAAAAAAAAAAAAAAAATGTATGACTTTAGTGGAAGTGTGAACCATATAATTAGAATAGTAGCATTCTGGAACTTCGAGGGTTTATGACATGGCCCCTCTATGGTGAGAACATCCTCATTCACACAGATAAG
Source organism: Oncorhynchus gorbuscha (assembly GCF_021184085.1). Classification (NCBI taxonomy): domain Eukaryota; kingdom Metazoa; phylum Chordata; class Actinopteri; order Salmoniformes; family Salmonidae; genus Oncorhynchus; species Oncorhynchus gorbuscha. The sequence goes on along the minus strand of NC_060190.1, from coordinate 7,640,646 downwards.
CTAGGGGTCAAAGGGCAGCTGTCTGGTTCATGGTGTAGCTGACCCCTGATTCCTGTATCGACTGTGTTTCCTGGTATCTGGTCTTAATTGTCTGGTTAGTTCGTCTCATCCTCATTTTGTATTTATTTATTTTATACTTTTTTATTTAACTAAGGCAAGTTAAGAACAAATTCTTATTTACAATGAAGGCTGACCCCCTGCCACCCAATGGGAATCCCAATCGCAGCCAGATGTGATATAGCCTGGATTCAAACCAGGGACTGTAGTGACTCGTCTTGCACTAAGATGCAGTGCTTTAGACCGCTGCGCCACTCGAGAGCCTGGTAATTTACTTCAAAGGGACTTGATCAAATCAGTCGCTTCACTGGGCAGTGAGCAATATGCATCTGCATTCAATATTGGAAAAATAACTAGCACAAAAACATCCACAAAAAAACAGCAATTTCCACTCTCACACCCAATGTCCCACAGGACATTAAAACCCCATACACAATCCCATCAAAACACAACTGATCACCAACAACGATGAGAGTCTATAGGGAGGAGGTCAGAAACCTGGTCGGGTGGTGCCAGGACAACAACCTCTCCCTCAACGTGATCAAAGGAGATGATTGTGGACTACAGAAAAAGGAGGACTGAGAACGCCCCCATTCTCATTGACGGGGGTGTAGTGGAACAGGTTGAGAGCTTCAATTTCCTTGTTGTCCCCAACAAACTAGCATGGTCTAAACACACTAAGGCAGTTGTGAAGATGGCACGACAAAGCCTATCCCCCCTCTGGAAACTAAAAAGTTTTGGCATGGGTCCTCAGATCCTCCAGAAGGTTCTACAGCTGCACCATCGAGAGCATCCTGACTGGTTGCATCACTGCCTGGTATGGCAACTGCTCGGCCTCCGACCGCAAAGCACTACCGAGGGTAATGCGTACGGCCCAGTACAACACTGGGGCCAAGCTTCCTGCCATCCAGGACCTCTGTATCAGGCGGTGTCAGAGGAAGGCCCTTAAAATTGTCAAAGACTCCAGCCACCCTAGTCATAGACTGTACTCTCTGCTACCACACAGCAAGCGGTACCGGAGCGTCGAGTCAAGGTCCAAGAGGCTTCTTAAACAGCTTCTACCCACAAGCCATAAGACTCCTGAAGGGATATACAGACCCCTCTTTTACGCTGCTGCTACTCTGTTTATAATCTATCCATAGTTAACTCTATCTACATGTACATATTACCTCAACTGACCGGTGCCTCCGCACATTGATTCTGTACTGATACCCTCTGTACCAGTACAGCAGCATACCACTCTGCATACCACTGCTGGCTTGCTTCTGAAGCTAAGCAGGGTTTGTCCTGGTTAGTTCCTGGATGGGAGACCAGATGCTCCTGGAAGTGATGTTGTGCCAGTAGGAGGCACTCTTTCCTCTGGTCTAAAAAAGTTAATAAAATCACAATGCCCAGTGTAGGGTGCTGTCTTTTGGATGTAACGTTAATTGGGTGTCCTGACTCTGAGGTCATTAAAGATCCCATGGCACTTATTGTAAGAGTAGGGGTGTTAACCCCGGTGTCCTGGCTAAATTCACAATCTGGCCCTCAAACCATCACGGTCACCTAATAATCCCCAGTTTACAATTGGCTCATTCATCCCCCTCCTCTCCCCTGTAACTATTCCCCAGGTCGTTGCTGCAAATGAGAATGTGTTCGCAGTCAATTTACCTGGTAATATAACGGATAAATAAAAAATAGCATTGCTTGTTATTTTGCTGTTGAATTAGTTGTTACTTTTATTTTCAATTCTTTTCTTAACATCTTAAAGCATTGTTGGTTAGGGGCTTGTAAGTAAGCATTTCACTGGAAGTTCTACACCTGTTGTATTTGGCGCATGTGACAAATACAATTTGATTTGAACTCAACAATCAGCCTGTGACAAACAAACACTGTTCTAGAAGCTGATTCTAAAGTGCCCTGCACACCCAGTCAGACAGTTTGATTTCGAGGGTCTGTAAAGTGCAGATTATACTAATCCTTAGTCTCTATCTGTTGAGGGACTAATTCCCCTCCATCTATCAGCTTCAAACGGAAGTCACCAGCATCCAAACATAAGTGAAGCCCCATGTTTATGGCTGTGAACCAAAGGGCAATCTATTCCCTATGTCGCGCACTGCTTTTGACTAGGGCCCATAGAGCTATGTAGGGAATAGGGTGCCATTTGGGATACATATCATATCCGTGCTTACGATGTTCCTGCTCTTACCTCTTTGGAAGCGCATGTGCTTTAAAAATAAAGGCAGGGCTGGTGGATCCAAAAGATGTCATGCAATGTCATGATTTCTATGCAGTAATCCGCTTGTCATAGACACTCCTGCATAACATAACGGCCACCGCTTAAGCTCTTTTGTATGTGTGTGTGTGTGTGTCCATTTGTTGGGCTATAAATGGCATGGGTATTTAACGTGAGGTCTCAGGGTTGACAGCTGTTGACATGGATTGAGCATTATTC